>NW_010516993.1:0-5656 GCF_000687285.1 Phaethon lepturus | reverse complement strand
AAATACCTCTACTCTGTGTGTATATTGGCATCTTGCACACCGGTTATACGATCCCCCTTTGGGGACAACACAAATATTGGATATCACTGAGATAAACCCACTGTTTTATAGAAAAATAACTACAAGTAAATTCATGTTCTATTTTCTTATTCAGGAATGTTTTTGGTTGATCAGCCTACGAGCTCTGTATTGGTATAACATCACTGTTATACTGTTATAAACAAAGTTCAAAAAGGTGTCTGGATTTCAGTGCAGAAATAAAATTGAACCTTTTCGGAAATACTAGTGTCAGAATATTCCTGTATTTTGGGCCAAAATGAGAGAGCGCTTTGTCACTTGCAATGAATTTAGAAGGCAAAAAAATCTTTCCTTCTAACACTTTGTTACTTCTTGTATTGCATTTACATGGCAACGCTTTTGGTAGAGGGGCAGGGGAAACCACAGGGGTGGCTTCTCTAAGAAGACACCAGAAGCTGCCCCCACGTCAGATAGAGCCAGTTCCAGCCAGCTCCAAGACGGACTCGCCTCTGGCCAAAGCTGAGCCCATCAGCAACACTGTTGGTGCCTCTCTGATAACATATTTAAGAAAGGGTAAAAAACGCTGCACAGCAGCTGTGAGAGAGGAGAGAGAAACAACTCTGCAGACACCAAGGTCAGTGAAGAAGGAGGGGGAGGAGGTGTCAGAGCAGAGATTGCCCTGTAGACCAGGGAGAAGATCATGGTGAAGCAGGCTGTCCCCCTGCAGCCCATGGAGGACCCCACACCGGAGCAGATATCCACACTGCAGCCCGTGGAGACCCCATGCCGGAGCAGGCTCCTGGCAGGAACTGTGGGCTGTGGAGAGGAGCCCATGCTGGAGCAGGTTTTCTGGCAGGACCAGTGACCCTGTGGGGGACCCACACTGGAGCAGTCTGTTCCTGAAGGAAAGGACCCATGCTGGAGCAGTTCTTGAAGAACTGCAATCCGTGGGAAAGACCCACGATGGAGCAGTTCGTGAAGGACTGTATCCTGTGGGAGGGACCCCACGCTGGAGCAGAACAACAGCATGAGGAGGAAGGAGTGGTAGAGACAAAGCATTATGAACTGATTGCATCCCCCGTTCCCCAACCCCCCCTGCGCCGCTCGGTGGGGGTGGGGGGAAGGTGGTTTTAGTTTTGTCTTTGTTTCTCACTGTCCTACTGTATTTTTAATTGGCAATAAATTAAATTAATTTTCCCCAAGTCAAGTCTGTTTTGCCCATAACAGTAATTGCCTACTTGCTGGGGGTGGGCAGAGTGAGAAACAGAGAAGGTCTTGATGCTGTGTAAGCACTGTTCAGCAATAGCTAAAACATCAGTGTGCTATCAATACTATTTTGGTCACAAATCCAAAACATAGCACCATACGAGCTACTATGAAGAAAATTAACTCTGTCCCAGTCAAAAGCAGTATATCACCCTTTTTTGATCTTGTCAGCTCCCCAAGAACATTTTTTCACTTTTTTTTTTAAAGAAACGGGACAATAAAAGTCTAATTGAAAAAATACTTTTTCCATTGGAACTTTCCATAGCTATTTTATCTACATTACTCTCAATAAATTTAACACGCAAACACAATAAATGAAAGCTGTTATCAACACAGAATATCAATAACTGTAACTGTTGTTAAAAGACATTTTATGCTATCCCACTGTGTTTTAGCAAAGTTAAATGAAAACACTGAAGGCAACTTGCAATACTACAATAAGTGTTGTGGCACAAACTTCTCTATGTAAGTCCTTCAGATTAAAGGGCAAAGCATTCCTGACAATCTGTGACAGAGCAAAATCCAACCAGCACTCAACATATCAAAGACCAGGAAGCTCCATTCCATGAAATATTTAGGTCATTCGAATACAAAACCAAAGAAGCAAAACAACAGACAGACAGAACCAACCAACCAACCAGAACAACCTTACCTTTCACAAGCTCGGACAGTCCACGCAGCAATTATCCATAATGAGATACTAAAAACCAACAGTACAGTTCCTGGACATATTGTCATTAAAGTCTTCATAACAAAACGGGTATTGAAGTTTATCTTATTTAACGCTCCAATGCTTCTAGATGATGCATCAGTGAAAAGTTTGCTATGCAAAAGCATAACTCTGGCAATAAGATACAGCCTTAAGAACATTGGTATAGATAAAATAATATCCACATCAGCTGTTGTTGTGGATGGAGTGTAAGAAAAGGCAAGCCGGGCTGTCCATATGAATGTATAGTTCCCAGGTATGGGATGTATAGCACATACAAGTATTTCCAAGCAGATAAAGAAAATACGCTCATAAGTCATGGCTATTCTCCAGTCATCTGCTCCATTGTCCACCATGAATAACTGAAATGATAAAATATAAGGTTAACTTTAGTATGCCATTAACAAACCTTGTTACAATTCCATTTCAAAATAATACCATCGTTTTCAGAGCTGTTAATGACCACTAAAACCAAAATAAATATGCCATTTCAGCAAATGACATTACTAAGTCACTACTAAGTGAATGTCAATTTGGTTAAGCCAAAAAGAATGTTTTTGTGTACTATTTTAAAAACTGTGTATGAAACCGAATTTCCACATATTATTTACTAAGATTTTTTCATACTTCTGATTAATTGTCATTTTTGATAAAACAAAACTCTGTGCCAAGTTATACCTCATCCCTTCAAAATCAATTGTTTATTCAAAGTTCATAGAATTAAGAAGAATTTAAGAAAGGATTTTGAGGATGGAAATCTAAATTACAAATTGAAAATACTTACTGCAGTACAACATTAAGACATCTTTAGAGCACATCAAGGCTTCAGACTGGAGAGATTATAGTTTCAGTAGAATTATTCAAGCTTTCTTCAAACTTCATGTACCAATATAGACCAACACAGGCTGCAAAACCATCCAAGAAACTACATAAAGGACGTAGGGGTATTGGTCGACAGCCGGCTGAATAGGAGCCGGCAGTGTGCCCAGGTGGCCAAGAAGGCCAACAGCATCCTGGCTGGTATCAGAAATAGTGTGGCCAGCAGGACTAGGGAAGTGATTGTCCCCCTGTACTCAGCAATGGTGAGGCCGCACCTCGAATACTGTGTTCAGTTTTGGACCCCTCACTACAAGAAAGACATTGAGGTGCTGGAGCACATCCAAAGAAGGGCAACGACGCTGGTGAAGGGGCTAGAGCACAAGTCTTATGAGGAGCGCCTGAGGGAACTGCGGTTGTTTAGCCTGGTGTCGTGGTTTAAGCCCAGCCAGCAACTAAGCCCCACGCAGCCGCTCGCTCACTCCCCCACAGTGGGACAGGGGAGAGAATCAGAAGAGTAAAAGTGAGAAAACTCACGGGCTGAGATAAAGACAGTTTAATGGGTAAAGCAAGCAGAGCAAAGCAACAAATTCATTCGCTACTTCCCATCGGCAGGCAGGTGTTCAGCTATCTCTAGGGAAGCAGGGCTCCATCATGTGTAATGGTTAGTTGGGAAGACAGACGCCAGAACTCCGAACGTCCCCCTCTCCCCTCCTTCTTCGTCCCAACTTTATATACCGAGCATGACATCATACGGTATGGAATATCCCTTTGGCCAGCCTGGGTCAGCTGTCCTGGCTGTGTCCCCTCCCAGCTTCCCGTGTACCCCCTGCCTTCTTGCTGGCAGGCCAGCATGAAAAGCTGGACAGTCCTTGACTGCTTAACAACAACTGAAAACATCAGTACGTTATCAGCATTTTTCTCATCCCAAATCCAAAACACAGCCTCACACTAGCTTCCATGAAGAAAATTAACTCTATCCCAGCTGAAACCAGGACACCTGGAGAAAAGGAGGCTCAGGGGAGACCTTATCGCTCCCTACATCTACCTGAAAGGATGTTGTAGTGAGGTGGGTGTCAGTCTCTTCTCCCAAGTAGCAGGCGATAGAACGAGAGGAAACGGCCTCAAGTTGCACCAGGGGAGGTTTAGATTGGAGATTAGGAAAAATTTCTTCACCAAAAGGGTTGTCAAGCATTGAAACAGGCTGCCCAGGGAAGTTGTGGAGTCACCATCCCTGGAGGTATTTAAAAGACGTGTAGATGTGGTGCTTAGGGACGCGGTTTAGCGGTGGACTTGGCAGTGTTAGGTTAACGGTTGGACTCGATGATCTTAAAGGTCCTTTCCAACCTAAATGAGTCTATGATTCTCTGATAAAGACTCTAAAAGATAACTCATAGTGAAAAATCAGTTCAACTGTACCTCAACTACTAGCAATGCCTGAACTAGGTGTTTTAAAGATAGGTTGACCATGTCTAAATGAACTGTAGTCGCACCTTCAAAAAAACAAAAATGAAAAGCAGAGGCCTGCAAGCACCAGAGTAGCCTAGGCAGCCAGGTGAGGTCTATTAGTAGCTGAAAGTTAAATGCACATGTATGTAGGTCCTTGCAGAATCAAAGCCTTCAGTTTACCACCCAGGAACAGAAGTAATAAAACACTTCACACTGTTTAGTAAATGTTGTTCCTGAAGATTTACTAAATACTTAATTGAACAATATTTGTCACTAGTAGAGAGTAGGGATAACAGTCTGGGTTATTCCTGCCTCGGGCAAAAGCAAACCCATTCGTGGGACTGCTTTTGCTCAAGGACCTGGGTGCACTTGGAGGGTGATGCGGGAGGATGGGGAAGTCCAATGTGTACCTCATTATCCATAATGAGATACTAAACACCAACAGTACAGTTCCTGGACATATTGTCATTAAAGTCTTCATAACAAAACGGGTATTGAAGTTTATCTTATTTAACGCTCCAATGCTTCTAGATGATGCATCAGTGAAAAGTTTGCTATGCAAAAGCATAACTCTGGCAATAAAATACAGCCTTAAGAACATTGGTATAGAAAGTGGCGTGACCCTTTTACTTTAGGAAGCATGGATCCAGTTAGCAGGCCCTTGCAATTTACCTCAGTATTAGTAATTAACAGTACCTAATAAGGTCCCTTCCCAGAAGGCCAACCATGTCCTGGGCTGCATCAAAAGAAGTGTGGCCAGCGGTTTGAGGGAGGTGATTCTGCCCCTCTACTCTGCTCTGGTGAGACCCCACCTGGAGTACTGCATCCAGCTCTGGAGCCCTCAGCGCAGGAAAGACATGGACCTGTTGGAGAGGGTCCAGTGGAGGGCCACAAAAATGATCAGAGGGATGGAACACCTCTCCTGTGAGGACAGGGTGAGAGAGTTGGGTTGTTCAGCCTGGAGAAGAGAAGGCTCCGGGGAGACCTTATTGCAGCCTTCCAGTACTTAAAGGGGGCTTCTAAGAGAGATGGGGATAGACTTTTTAGCAGGGCCTGTTGCGATAGGACAAGGGGTAACGGTTTTAAACTAAAATAGGGTAGATTTAGACTAGATATAAGGAAGAAATTTTTCACAATGAGGGTGGTGAAACACTGGCACAGGTTGCCCAGAGAGGTGGTAGATGCCCCATCCCTGGAGACATTCAAGGTCAGGTTGGACGGGGCTCTGAGCAACCTGATCTAGTTGCAGATGTCCCTGCTCATTGCAGGGGGGTTGGACTAGATGACCTTTAAAGGTCCCTTCCAACCCAAATATTCTATGATCATCAGAATCCACGTTCATCACACAATCTTAACAACCTTCACTTACATCAACAAAAAAGAATTCCCCACACCAAA
>NW_010516992.1:37012-57702 GCF_000687285.1 Phaethon lepturus | reverse complement strand
GGCCGGGGCCGGGGCCGGGGCCGGGGCAGCCTTTGCCAGCCCCAGACGCCGGAAGGGGCAAACCCACCTCGGCAGCCCTCGAGGATCAGCCACGCTTAAGCTAATGCCGATTGTCAGCACCTGCCAAAGCAGTTAAGCAAACACGCTTGTTTCGCTAATCCTTCGGTTTATCTCTGTCGTGGTTGTACCATCCGGGAAACGCGGGTCTCAGCCCGCACCTGACCGGCCCAGGAGATCACCTTCTCCCCTGGTGCCTTCAGATCGGCGCCGGGTCCTGTTCGGTACCTCTGCATCAGCAGTTGTAGGATCAACAGTGACCGAAAACAAACTCAGAACAACAGGGACCACAGTTAATACGCCCATCTGTTCAACAGCTAACCAAATAATTCTCTATTACCATTGCTTTTAAAAAGAATAAATATTACCATCTATATGCAGAAATCAAGCTACTAACTCGCATGACAGCATCCTATTATAATCCTTTAAAAATATAAAAAGCAATGGGCACAAAGACTTGGAACCTTGAACAAAACATATTTTTTTTCCCTATTGCTCTTTCTTGGCCTGGTTGTTTTATCTAAGTCTTCCTCAACCATTGGGTGTTTCGAAGGATGTGTAGAATTCAGGACTGATGCCTGTCTTTCTCTCTGTTTCATAAAATACTGTAAACAACCTGCAAAAGACAACATTTCAGTGGCTTACTAAATCCTAGCAACTCCATTTCTGCTGGCTGACTCTGAGGAATGGATGTAACTGCATCTGTCTTCAAGAAGAAAGGAATTAAACCCCAGTATTTTTTAATCCCTGTTTAAAGTCACCTTCTGATCATTGTATTCTCCTGTTGTATTATACAGAGACAGGAAGGATCTTTTAGGACAGGGACAAAACAGTGGATATTTTGTTTTTAATATTTTTTTTTGTGTTTGGCTTCAGCTCAAACCCTGTCAGCCTCAAGAAGTCCATCAAGCAGGGCTGGACTATCGCAGGCTTAAAAGCCAATCACTTAAAAGAGGCTGGCACTAACTGTAGCAGGCTTTCCTTTTTTAAGCCATTTATGCCCTCCCCAAACCTCCAGTTCTCTTTTAAAATTCATAACAAATTAATTAAATTAGAGGCAACAAGAACTTTTTCTACATACAAACAAACTATCCTTTAAAATATGAGAAACAGTGGTGTTATACATCAGATCCCATACCAACCTCCAGAACGCTGTCTTCTACCTCTTTTTCCAGAGCCATCTAATATATATTTTCAGCTACACACAAAAAGCTGATTGTGTTTAGTATTTTAAAATGCTAAGAAAAATATTTACCTCACACTCAGAAAATTAAGAATTAAAAAGGATTTTTTGTTTCGTAAAATTAGGTTTTTAATTCCCTGTTACTGTTTATAAATTACTAATGGAAAGTCAAAACTGAAGTTTGTTTTTTAAAAGATGTTTTCCTCAACTATTGCTTGTGCTCATTGATTCGTTACTTTATAGTTGCTTATGATTACTGACTGCTGGCATTGGTTTGTATGTGATATATTAGGAAAGAAAAAAGAACTGAAGCATTTTTTCTGATTAAATCAAGTAGTATATGATCTTTGCAAAGAGATAGAGGATTAAGAATTCATAATTCAAGGCCTCCTAAATTTGACGGTGTAAGCTAAGATCACCTTTGTATTCCTGATCCAGTCCTTGAAAATATAATATTCTGGGAAAGTCTGTTTAGTAGCAATCAAGCAAACCAAAGGTATAATGAAGAGAGCTGAACAAATAATTCACACTGAATAATTTAGTCAAACATTGTTTTGAGTTCTGGAGTGTCAATGAACAGATTCCTTGAATTTTATTTGTTCAGAAATACTCAATATATATTCTTTTTAACTGTATACATCGAAAGTTCACTAAATGTATGTGATTTTAAAAACCAAAGTCATAGAGCTAAACTATGTTAATTGCATAAACTCTGTATAATTTTTTTCGGATTCTCCAATGAATCAAGAAGATAGTGAAGCACTTGTCATTAAAAGCAGAATTAAAAAAAAGATATCCAGGATAATTGATCTTACCTAGTGTGGAAAAGGAAGGAGCTTTAGCAAAAAATTTGTTGTCTCTTCTTCAGACAGGGATGTGCTTAGTCGAGAAGATCATCCCTGAAGAAACAGGAACAAGTAAGTTTCACTGGTGCGAGGTTTTAATTTGGATACTGCCCTGCCACACCTCACATCATGCAGGTGTCCATTTGCTTTCTTCAAAAAGTGCATTTATGTTTTTCTTTGACCGGAGAGGAGAGGAGAGGAGAGGAGAGGAGAGGAGAGGAGAGGAGAGGACCACAGTCATCCTCTCATATATGAAGCAGCTAGTATTCCAGCTGTCTAAAGTAAACACATCCTTTTAGTAATTTCACTGGTATAAAGTTCTGAGTAGCAGTTTTGTTGCAAAGCACAGTTAATTGGGTAATGTGTAATAATCAGTCTCTTATTTGATTGTGTAGCATCTGTAGTAAAACCAAATTTAAAAAATAAGGTCTTACAGCTAAATCCAGCAGTATCTGCTATGGAGGAGAGGCATCTCATTTCTTCAGTGTGGTTAAATTTTTCTTAAATTTTCTTACATTTAGATACATCTAGACAGTTGTCAAAAGCAATGCTTCACCTTGCACAAATATCTACAAGCAACTTGCAGCATAGTGGAAAAAAAACTTGCCCATGTTCCCAGCTGGATTTTGAGCCTCTGCTCAGCTCTCTGCCTCAGTGATTATATTGCTGTTGATAAATAGACTAAAGCTATATCAAGTTATGCAAGTAAGTGACTTCTATTCACTCATTTAACTGCTGCACAGAAAAATATATGCAGGTATAATATCTTGGTTTTCTTACACCAAGAGGTACAAAACTGAGTCTTATAACATTTAAATATTGTTCTAAAGTAGTAATTACTGAGAATCATTCCATCTTTCTCCTACAGAAAATTTTGTGGGTTGTTTAAGTCTACAGAGAAGCAACACTTTATTAAAATTGGTGGATCTTTTTTATGTGTGTCAGACTGCTACCCTGTGACAAGACATGGAGCTATGAATCAGCGCTTAACATTCATTGTCTGAAATTCTAGAGGAAAGGCCTGGATGTCCTCATGGTTAAAGGCAACCCTCCCCGACCCCTTCTACTTATTAAATTATATAGAAATGGTTTTGCTAAAAAAGTATGAAATGAAAATACCAACAAATGCTGCAGCGCCAATATAGATACTTAAACACATGAAAGTAGAGAACATTTTCAAATTTCTAGGCTGTTACATTTACTTAATGATAACAAAATGGATGCTAGCATTCAGCTGTTCAAAATACTGGGCTCTATTCAATACAGAAAACCAAAAGATAAGGTTTCCATAGTCCTCGCTAAGGCTTTAGAATCCTAACAGGATGTTCTGAATGATGTAGAAATAAAAACTACCAACCATCTGGAATAGAAGCCATGCGAGAAAACTTCACAGTCACATTGGATTGTATTTAGATTATTGTCTTTAGCCTTTAGTCTTTTATCCTTGGAAATACTGTGGGTTTGTTTATTGAAACAAAACATAAAATGAAAATCAAATAGTCAAAAAAATCCATACAGAAAATTGTCCTCGTTAGGGCTTTATGTAGTATCCTTTTCTTTTTTCTCTTTTTTCTTTTCTATGCTTTTTTAAAAATTGCATATATTTTATCTGGGTTAGCACTACTGGGCTCATTATCTAACCAAGAAAACATATTAATTCCTAAAATTATGTTTTAAATTTCACTTTGGAGGTCAGATTGAATTCTATTCTGAAAATGTACCTTATGATATTTTACTTAACAGTATTATTTAACGCAGAATAAATCCTGTTGCAGTTTCAGCTTGAGGCCTCTGTTGGGAGACTGGTCTTATTTAAAAGTATAGGATTAATAACTGTGTAATAACTGGGACCCATTTCCTCTTCTGTCACAGATTTTCTGGGCAATCGTTTATACCCGTTCAGCCCCAATCAGATGAAACGAGGCATGGAGCACTTCCTGCGGGACTCAATTAGCATATCATTTTACTGGCACCTATAAAATGGGGAAGACAAACACCACCTCTCAGGTAAGTTATAAACATTCATTAAATATTTTAAATTGTTGCAATATAGGAGTGATTTTAATATTTAATGTGTAATATATTTGGGTTTTTTTTTTTTCCTTCTTTCCAAATAGCTTTATGGATAAGAAGTCCCTCCAGCTATTCATGAAGGGATTGTAAATCCACATGACAAAACAGGTAGTTGAATTTGTGGTAAAAGTTGAAAACATTGTTGGTGCTGCCTCCTCTAGAATCCTGTTCTGTAATACAAGAAAAATACGTAAACCTTGTACGCCTGCAAGGATTGTATATTCCCTGTCTTTGTTAGAGAAGCAAGAAGCTGAAGAATAATTACTTAGGGAATGGTTTCTAAGGAAAGATTTTTTTTTTTTTTCAGGGAAAATTATTTCAATTTTATAAAAGTAAACATAAATATTTTTTTTACTAAAAAATCATTTCCTCCCACTACATATTTAGCATATGTTCTCTGAAAATGCACAGTTGCTTTTGTCAAAGTCATCATGGACCTAGTAGAGCCATCTTTTCCCCAGAAAGGTGGTTCTCATTTGGTTTACCTACCAAGATACATCATGCCCTTTGCTTGGATAAAGAAGGACAGTGAAACATAGGAAACTGTACACAACAAACACACATTTCTTCTTCTTTTGTGTTCAGCTTTTAAAACCAAACTAGTCAGAAATGTATTTGACGACCACAAACTTTATCACATATAATTTATCTGCCATCTGTACAATTAGACTACCAATAAAGTGTCATAGAAAGGTAACGTAATGAGATTGTTTTTAAAAATTAAAAAAAATGTTTTTAATATTCAAACTACAAAGTTTCCCTAAAATGGGCCACAACGTTATGGCAAATTTTCTCCGTCCTTTATTTTTTGCTTCGTGTATGTTCAGGGCCAATTTGTTCACTTCTGCATGCTTTTGAAAAATATTTCCACTGACCTAACTTTGGGGTGGAAGGTAAGGCAGTAGCTGTGGAGCTAGACACCCCTAACAATATTTTTTTTTTTCTATTAAATAAAACTGACAGGTCTCCAGGCAAAGCAGTTCAAGGCTGATTTCTGCAATACAGTTCCGTAACTCCTCAGCAAGGGTTCCTAAGGCTTACAGGATATTCATGCATCCATGGAAAGACTGGTCAAAATAAAATACTGCTTTAAGCTGTATAAAACCAAAAAGTGTTTCCTGAAATTTTGTTACTGAAATGTGCTCCATGGAAGACTACTTGAAAAATGCCATGAAGCTTTGCCAAGTTTGCCTTAGCAAGTGCCTAACAATTGAGGTATGGGCCACAGTGGTCATACTGTGTACAGGGAAAGACTTTATAACAATGAAATAATTGAAAATTAATTCTCTGGTATTCAGGGAACTACCCTCTGCTCTGTTGTGCTGCTTTCATGCCAGCATAACCGCAAGGTAGTCAAAGGACCCACGTAAAATGGATAGTGTGGAAGACACGGCATTTTCAAAGACCTTTGCAACTTGATGTCAACTGCGGTTTCATCATTGCCTGAACCTGCAGCCATCAAAGCCAGTTCAGCCGTGTTTTCCGTTCCCAAAAGTGATGGAGAAAACATTGTCTGACCCAGTACTGAGGAGCTGCTTTTGATATTTGGCACTGCTAACGATGGACATGGTAATGAGACAAAAGAATAAAGCTTCCCACTGCAAGTGAAACATTTGGGACACTTGTCTCGACCGAATCCATTAAAAGAGCCCCAGCCCTCTGAGAAGACTCAGATGTGGTATGATACCATCATGCTTGAGAAGTCAGGGAGGTGTCTTCTATTTTCTCCACAGAGCACATGAAAAGCGATTTGCAGAATTTCACTAACAATAGTATGTGTTTTGCTTTCTCCATCATAAACATTTGTTTTTATCGTTTTGTTTTCAGATAGCAGAGGAGAGCCCAGCTGGGAGATAGGCAGGGAGTCAGACCGAGGAAAAGGGATCCCTGGAGGGTTGGTGATGTTCAAGCAGATGGGGGAGGAGGGAAGAGAGAACAGGAGCAGATGGGAGGGGGGAAGAGACCAGAAGCAGAGCAGATGTGGGGGTGAGAGGGGGCTAATTTTGGTTAAAGACAAAGGAGGACAAATGCGAATTAAATTTGTAATTTACGTTTAGAATCTTCTTTTTCCCATACACACACTTTTTGTGTCTTACACCAAAGAAAAGTTTGAATAGCCTGCAAAACATAAAAAGCAGCAAAATAACATCAATGCCACTCGAGCAAGCACTAGAACATAGAAGGGTCTGTAAGAGTTTCTCAACCATGAGGTTCTCTCTCTAAAATACTGGGAACTGAAGGTTTTCACCTGTTCTGTATTCCACTGCACAAAGTATACGTTTGGCGCATTTGGAAAGATATGCAGTAGCAAAACAACAAAAAGGAGACTTACGTATGTGGATAATGAACGGGTCTTTGACTTTCCTGAATTAAAGAGGAGTAATAATAAAATTTGAGTTACCAAGCCATGAGTGAATTACACACGTCTTCCCTAAATAAGTAATAAAAAGGTATAACCCATGTTCCCATGCAGAACATTTTCAGTTCCTATGAAGCCACCCTCTGTATTCTGTCTAGTTGTACATTTTAAAGTTGCATTTCATCGCTGTGCTTCCTGGCAGGGCGTACAGGTTGTGAGCGAAGTCTGACTGAGAATGTTGCAGCTGAAAGTTAATTAGTGTGTTGGCAAGCTGTCAGCTAGACTTTTGTCTGTTTGCTTTTCGTACAGAAATGAATCAGAGTGGATTCCAGAGGTGTCTGAGTACAATTAAGTATCTCACTCTCTAAAATAAATATTTTATATTACTGCATGCTTTTAGGAATCAGCCAGAATGTATCTGTTGACGGTATTTTCCACTGATATCCTTAAAAGTAAATACATGTAAGTAGGTAGAAAAGATGTAGTGTAATTGCATCTGTTTGGTGGAGCATAAAGGGCCGAGTCTGTGTTTCATTTAAACAAACGAAAACCTGCTCCAGGTTTGTGGAGGAATACTGAAGATCAGCTTCTGCCCCAGATTAATTGCGCCTAATTCAGTTGCTGTTATACAGCAGCTGAGTCTCTGTAAGTTGTTAAAAAAAGGTTTTCTGATTCTGTGTTGAAAAACTGCTAGGAATGTTGGAATATGAAACAGTCTACAATCAGTAATAAACCTTCACCACAGTAATTACTAGGCATGCGACTAAGATGGCTAGATTTCACAGCCCAAAATTAAAGTGAGAAGCCTGGAGTGGGTGCAGCAGTGAAAAAGGAGGGCTGGAAGGGTGCTAGAGAACGGCAACCTTGATTCAGGCTGGATGCCACTTCCACGGGACCCTGCCTGCAGCTGGGTTTCATCTGACTGGGGACAAAGAGCGATTTCTCCGTTTGCACACAAGGGGCTGCCCCAGACACCCCAGTCCTCGTGAGACGATGGGCGCACACCAGACCAAGCCAATGAAAGCCAGTGCGCTCGAGTCTCTCCCGCCCTCCCGATTTCTGCACAAACTTTTTGCTTTTCTGTCATAACTCGCCTTTACAAAAAAACCCTTGCAGTTCCCCACAGGTTCCTCACGGAGCACAACCCTCAGGTTATGGCTGAGGCGATTACTGTGGCCAGAAGTACCGTCACAGATTCAGCAGCCAGGAGACTATTTCCTAGTGCTTCCACAGACCTTGGCCACTTGCGCTGGTGGACCCTCACAGGGGACACGGTGCTCCCTTGAGCCTTCTCCAGCAGCTGCCCTGGCAGTCCGGACTCTTTAGTCCATGGATGATCGCAGCAAGATCTCGGGGTAGATTTCAGCTTTTTCTTTACGGTGTATTTATTTCATTTTGCACGCTGACACTTATTTCCCAGTGGGCAGAGTTACACTCCCAGGACAGGTAGTCACGTCGTTTGACTGGGCTCCGCACACCTCTTTTTCCACGATCCAGGGATTGCCTCGTCCTGCGCGGGATGATCTGATTCCTCCCTACCTCCTGCACAGCAGCAGTACAGAGGACGTGACTCTACCACAACACTGGTGTCAGCTTCCATGTCCGTGGGCTCCCCGTAGGAATCAGGATCGGCTCCGGAAATCTGAAAACAAAATTATTCCTGTTTCCTTGTCTCTAGGAGAGTATATTCACCTTGGGTATTGAGGTATACTTCAGGTATGCCACAGAGCGCACAAATAACCCCCGTGGAATAGGAAATTGTTGTGAATACAAAGATTGCACTGCAGCCCACAATCTAGTTGCCACCAAGATCCACAAAAACCTCATGTGTTCAGCCACATCTAAGGCCCTAGAAACTCATGCCTTCCTGCCACTGCACCCGGAGGAGATGCTGGCCTCCGCAGAGCAGGCTGGGTGTCTCTGTGAGTAGAATTAGATTGTCTTGAACCAGTTTTACATCCCCCTGAAGGAGCAAGCACAGATGATAGAGCTGAGAAAAACCTGCTGCAGACCGGAATATTATCTGGAGGCACCACAGGATACATTTCCCAATAAACCTGAGTATCTGTTGCAGAAATTTCTATTGCATGTGGCCCTGGTGCTGCAGGGCAGACAATATATAGGACCCCAAAACAGGAACTTCCAAGTTCCTTAAAATGACCACTAGTATTCAATATATATTTTTTTACTGTTTTTTGATATTATAAACCCCTTTTCTACAATAAAGTTGGCAAACTTGCTGAAACCCCACCGCAAAGAAAGTCACTGAAACACCTATGCACAAGGAACTCATGTTCTCCTGGGTGTAGTTGTCCTCTCTCGCTGTTTGCTCAGCTGGTTTGCGGATTAGCACAAAGACCAGGCTCAATGCTGGTCCTATTCTGAATCCCGTTTCTGCTTTGTTTTAAAGTTCAGTGCAAAAGTGCCAGCTCAGAGCCTTCCCAGGTTGTCTCTAGCTTTTACCTGAAGAAGGAAGGCTCCCTTGTGTCCTCATCAGTACACACATGTGTGAAGTTTATAGTATTAGTTTATATATTTTTAGAAAGGGTATAAACTATTTGGAATAGAAATGGTTCCCAAGAGTTTGTGTATAACCCACAAGGATTCATATTCATCCCTAACCCACTAATCCTGCAGTTTTGATATCTTAAAAGCCTACTACTTTAGCATTCTTTGTGTCTGTATCCCCAGCTGGTCCTTAATTGTTTCTCTTCTATATTTACGCGTACTCCAGATCATGTGTTGGTATACGGTGTCTTTATCACAAATTGATTTAAAACTGTCCGGCTCCAACTCTCAGAATCCATCAGCATAAAGCAAAGCATTTATTCCCCGTCCATCACAGGGTCGTGCTGAAGCAGCCATGACTTCCAAGCTCAAAACACATCAGCACATAAATTAGTAAGTGCAATTTATGAGAACAGATTCATAACCAGTACATTTCTAGCAGCGTTGTATTAAACAGGAACTTTTAAGTCAGGGCAGCTTGTCCCTCCAGATTGTCAGTCATTTTCAATCACAATAAGAAGAAGTGAAAGCGATTTAAGTAAACATAGCAGTTTCTTTGTTTGAGCCTTTTGTTTTAACAAATGCTGGCAAGGTGGAAATGATGCCAACTGAGAAATGGTTAGGGTTCGACAGTTTGCCTCAACTGACCCCATACCATAAGCTCCTGAGAGTACTGAAATAAAGCGAGATACTATTGTTAACATTGCTGAGCTTTCCAGAGAGTCCTAAAGAGACCTCTGTTATCTTTTATAAACACCAGGAAGATCTCATCCAAGTGCCACAGGAGAGGCAGGTTATCTTCATTATGGGGATGAAGGAGTGAACATGTAACAGCCTGTAGGATTAATACTGCTCCAAATCAAAGTTCCAGCATACTTTTTGGTATAAGCACCCTGTTAGAACACGTTTCACCTCAAGTTTGAAGATTACTAATCTTGTGAAGAGCCGGAAATCTACAATCTACATCTGGTGTGAAGCACAAACTGCTCAGCAAAGCTGCTGGAATTCTGATCTAGAATAAGCTTGTGGATGAGACATGGACACCCTTAGCAGCTTGTTGCTTCTGGTAGCTGCCATCACCCACTGCTCTCCCCTTTTTTCTTCCCTTTTTACCGATTTGGCAGCATGCAGTGTATTTTTTCTCTGCTCGCCTGCAAAGGTAAAGGTGCCATAAGAAATAGTACAGCAAAGGTTACAGGCAACGTGTTTGCCCTTTAAGACAGATATGCTACCGAATAATAAGCCACTTTATCAATGTGCAGGTTTGGAGGCAGCTAAAAGCTCTTCTTTAGAGATTTCTCTGATCTTACCCTTGGCTGTGCGCACCGGTTTGCCAGCACCTGGGAGCTGCAGCCTGAAGCTGCTTATGGGCAGCTCTGCAGCCTCTGCAAGGCCTCCTCGCACCCTGGGACCCCACTCGTGAACGTCTTGGACACCACGTCCTGAACACAGCACGTGTGAGAAAAATAAGGACGATCAGAAGGCAGCTGATGCACAGAGACACGCAAATGTCTTCCAAATCTCAACCAGCCTCAAAGCAAGGCCAAGTTCCCAACCTGGCCCTTGCTCGTGATCCCTGCTGGGGACCTGCTGTCCGTCCCACCTTCCAGACTCATTTCTACCCTCTTTAACTGCCCTTGAGTCATCAGTGGTTTCTATTCTGCCTAAAGGCATCCCCAGACACCCTGACCCAGAGCACCAAGATGGGACAGCAAAGGTGACAGAGACCAGTTGCTGGCCTGACCAGGCTCTCACTTGAAATTCAGGACAGCCAATAACTCATTGGACCCAGGTCCATATAAGGACACTGTTGACTTGTCAAGAAGGGCTAAAAAGGACCAAATAACAGCCTGTGCAGGATTGCAACCACGAGCAACCTCCACCCACGAGCACTTCTCCCAAAGACCCCTGTGCTGCCCAAGGGCAAGGCTGAAAACACAGCAGCCTTCCCCTTCCCACTGCTTACCTCACCCCATTGCTACTTCTCTGCTCTAAGCTTCCCGGGGAGAGTAGCGGCTCTTTGAGAATGACGCCGAGAACAGGATGCTCAGAAAAGTTAGATTTTTTGTTATATTATTATCGCACACAAAACCCAAGGACAATATGTATGTTACTATGCCTAGAAAAGGCTGCAACATGCCAGTTTTCCCATATCCTGTTGTTAGTAAGTTCATTCTTGTCAGACGTTGTTTGCGTGTTGCTGGGGCCATGAGCAGCACACCTTGCTCTGTGCCAGGCTCTGCAGAGTGAAACACTTTGGATTGTGACCTTCCAGAAGCTCTCAGAAAAGCAAACACAACAATTCAGGTCAAGACAAATCAGGGAAGGGAATCGACGGAAAAGGAGATGGAAAACAATCATTGATCCGAAAACTCACACAATAAAATTTATGATAGCTTGACCCAAGTAACCAAGCAGACTGTTTTAACACCTTTTTTTTTCCCTTCCCCAATCACCTTTACACAGATGATGTAGGAAAAGAAAAGACCATGGGCAGATGATGAGAAATTATTAAAATTTCACATGTGTATAGTCACAAATTATATCTATATACATATATATATGTACCATACACACCAATATACAATTGTTTTATTTTTTAGTGTTGATAAAGTCTCTGAATTTTAAGAATGTAGTGGTTTGGGGTTTGTGGTATTTTGCCCTGTTCTGTTATTTTAATATCAAGAGCCTTTGTTTTCACATTTAGTTCAGTCCCTTCCATCAATTGCAGGTGAAACCACAGCCGGAATTAGAAATGGCCAAACCACCAGATTGTCAAAAGGTAAGTAAGTGTTCTCTACCAGAAGAATGCTTTGCTTAGCACATACAGTATTCAGAAAATACATTTCTGCATGCTATTTGCAGGGGTTTACCTTCCTGTGAGAACAAATCAACAGCTCCCATCCCAAAAACTCAACAGTGAGAAGTTAAAAACAAAAAGTGGATAAGCCCACTTTTCAAAGAGCCCATGTCATACAGGTGAGGACTGTTGGCTTTACTCTGTTGTTCACAAATAAGACATGAGTGTATACAATGAAATGAATTTTCGTGCTATATACAGGCAGTAGAATTCAACTTATACTGTAAAACTTGCAGAGTCAAAATCCTCTCACATTTCTTTTTATTCTCTCTGTATTTGTGTGTATGGATACATGAATTTTACCTTGAAAACATCTTGAAACTAGATATTTGAGTGGAAAAATATATTCAAATAATGAATTTAGCAGGAATCTTTTTGATCACTCACTAAGAGAAATACATTTACATTTTCAAATGCAATGATTTATTGAAGTAGCATGTGTTGAGACATTGCCAAGGAGCTGACTACTTGCTCAAGTTCATATTTCAGCTTGTGAACAGTCATGAATGAACCTTAGAATTTTGTTTTCATTGCTCTTCAGTACTGTCAATCTTTCAGTTCTTCACAAAGTTCTAATTACTGGAAACACTTTTTGATGAATATCCCCAAGGCTTACAGTAAGTGAAAATCAGTATTTAGAAAAGCTAGTGAATGCAATCATCCCATTAAGGCATGACGGAAAAGCAGTGTTTTTTCTGTTTGTCTCTTGCTATCAGTTTGCTTATTGTAATAGCTCTTTTATCTCTGTCTGTATTTTATACTCGCTATACTCTGTAGTGCTTTTGTACTCAATGGCATCGGATAAATCAATACATTTGATGTCTGTTCTTGCCTTGATATGTATTCGTAAATCCTATTTACCATACAGATTGGAGAGGAAAATACATACCAGAATTAGTCACATTAATATTTTATTTGTTATATTTGCTTCTCATAGTGACTGATTCCATATCTGGTCTTTAGCCCTTATGATTGGTTAAATCAGTTGACTTAAAAGTATCCGGGACTCTGTCTGAAAGTTCTATTTATTGCAAATTAAAATGTATTATACATATATTTTCCCAGTATCTGGACAGATCTATTACAGGGAAGATGCTAATATGACACACTAAAGCATGCATTTCCCCATCTGCACCAGAAAAGTGACACATTTTCAATGAAAATTCACCGTATCTACAGGAAGGCAGAATAATCAAGGTCTCTGCATAGACTTCTGTAGGGACTCACGGGGAGGCTGCGAGGCCCTCTTTTCCTTTCCAGAAGACTCAGCTGGATCCTGCACACAGGAACCACAGGATACTGCAGCCTGGATCTATCCAAATTCTTCTTCTAAATCCTCTCATATGAAACTAGTGGAGAATAAAGAGAATAGACTGCAGATTAAAAACATCAAACACCACTCTGTTATGGCAAGGGAAGGTTGCTGATAGGAATTTATCATTACTGAATGACATTTAGGTCCAAGGAAAGAAAACAAAAATTGCAAAATCAGTGACTGCCCAAGGTCTTCTCTCCTATGGATAATTTGCATGTGTATACATTTAACCACAACAGCTTTAGACTGTGTTTGTAAAAGTGAATTAGCAGATGACAGTGCCATGACTTACCCTGGAGACTTCTACAGGTTGAAAGCTCTAGCCTTGTAATTTATGTTTAATAATTTAACACAATAATATTTTAGATTTGGATTATTGAACATAAGCATGGAGAATATTTAAATGAATATTTATTTTTATTCACCTTGCAAGAAGACAGAATGTGTTTTTTTTATTTCCAACAGTAAAAATTAGAAAAATTATCAGTAAAGAGAGTAATTAAGAAAGTGTTGTTACAAAAAATTTATGGGTTTTTTTTCTTTCCCCCCATCAGAATAATTACTGTAATATACAAAATGAATGTGAGACTTGATTTTTTTAAGGTGATAAAACTATCTTGTCATAGCAGCTACAGCATTAAAAGCTGATGTCTCCAAAACATAATCAAGATATTTAACTGAATCAGCTTTATAAAGACGTGATGATTTCCATTTGCACGGTTTCCTGTTAACTTATCTGCATTAACACAAAATAATATAGGTTGTTTTTCATACAGATAGTTACCATCTTTTCTTTCCCATTTTCTGAAAGTATCTCTCAAACTTTACATGCTGTGATTCTATCCAAAAGCTTGAGTTTCTTGAAGACCAGCCAAGCCCAGCTTCTAGATATTTGCAATGTGGCAAATGTCATCTTGAATCTGATGCTCGTGGTAAAACTTTGAAAAGTCCCAGAAATTCGTACCCTTGGTTTTTTACTATGTATTTGTTGTTCTCTTTTTGGAGAAGCTGTAGGTTTGTGGGTATTTTCCTGATGATTTTTTTTTATTTCTTCTTGTCCTTAGGATGCAATCAAATCAACATTTGCAGAAAAGTACCTCATTTTTAATACCGTTTCACTGAAGGTATTTGACTAAATTTCAACTCATTGACCTACCTCTCTTTAGAATTGAGAGACACTTTAATTTCTACCTTTTGCCTCAAACTCCT
The DNA here is from genome assembly GCF_000687285.1 of Phaethon lepturus. Taxonomy (NCBI): domain Eukaryota; kingdom Metazoa; phylum Chordata; class Aves; order Phaethontiformes; family Phaethontidae; genus Phaethon; species Phaethon lepturus. Next base: position 43,293 of record NW_010516992.1, on the reverse strand, counting down.
ACATTTTTAGCTTTACTTAGTTTTGGTTTCTATAATTCTTAGAAATTGAGGAACATTTCTTTTCCCCAGTTTTCTAAACACCGAAAAAACATTCTGAAAGAAACTCCAGAACAAATCTCATCCTTAAATGTTTTGCACCAATATTTACAATGAATTACTGCTAAACTAAATAGCTTGTGATGCAGAATGCCAGAAACCATGCATATCTTTTGTGGGTATCCAATATGAGTCACATATGTGTGATTTTTATTCAAGTTCCCTTCTGTCTAGACAAATTATCAGATCATTACAGCTCGCTTGCCTGTTTGGGCTTCCTTCCAATGCATTCTGCATTTGTATCTATTTTTCCCTTACTGGTCACTTACGATGCTGGAGGTTATTTTTAGTATTCCTAACTCCTCCTCTCGTTTAACGCTTTTCAAGTATGCAAATCTCTGCTGTGAAGAGCAAGGGAATAATCCCTTCCGCATATCCACAGTGGACAGGACAGAATATAATGAGCTTAAATTATAGCAATGAAGATTTAAATTAGATAATATGGAAAAAACCCAAAACCATAGAACAAAATAAAAAATCCTCTCCAGCTAAAAGGAAGGTTAAGCATTAGGATAGATTGCTTGGGGAGGATATGGAATCTCTGTCACAGAAGGTTTTAAAAAACGGGTTAGACAAACATCTGTCAGGAATAGTTTAGGTAGAGCTGATTCTGCCTTGGGGCAGAGGGAATGGATGAGGTGACCTCTCAAGGTCCCTCCCAGCCTTATTTTCTATGTATTTCTTTTTTTTTTTTTTTTTTTTTTTAAACCTGGATTTGGAAGGGTTCTTCTACGCACTTTCCATTTGCGATGGATGGTCAGATTTCTGTTTATAAAATACAGATGGGGTGTCTCTGTGAAGAAAGATTCATTCAAGTAGAAATTATAGATAGGAAAATGTTGATTAAAAATACCATTTAAATGCAAAACAGGGAAAGAATTTTTAGCAAAGTTAATAAAAACTAACAATAAGAAACACAGAAGGCAGCACTTGAAACCATTAATTACATGAGGAGTTTCAAACATTTATTAGACTGTACTACTTGTCCTTGTTGTAAGTGGTATTGACCCTTTAGAAATGAAGTTGATTCAATGCTTTCTACTATAACTCCTCTTAGGGATTAGGAGATTTCAAGTATTTTCTCTTGTGATATTCATTCCTTGATAGCTTAGAGCCAAAGAGAATTAATTCTTCCCATACAAAGAAACTATCGTATTCCAAGCAATACAGTTAAGTATATATAGTACATGCGTAACAATCACAGAGTTAAAAAAATACTTTGTGTGTTAAGTTGGAATCAGCTGGAGTCATGTAACCATTTAATTCCCGAAGTATAATTTGAAAAAGATTTATTTTTATTCCTCAGGTACTGCAGTTGGAAATACTAAGCAAAGCTCCTATTGGGGATGATGGAAACTTGTTACATCCTGTGATTCCTGGCACGTCTGTGGTGAATGTTGGCCAAAGCGAGACTGAAAGTCTTGTAAAAGGGTTGTGCAAAACAGTTCTTCCCACAAAATGTTTGCTGGGGACTTCCTATCCTTCTAAGGAAAGCTGTTCTTCTACCTCAGAAACCCAGAAGGCATTCCCCAGGGCCAGGAACAATAAAACTCAGTTGCAGTTGGATCTGCTAAATTTATTCCATTTTCTTTTAATATACTGTAAGTATAGCTCATTCAATTCAGATATATTCTAAAGATATTTTAGATATAAATTAGATTGTGTGGAAAGCAGTTTAGATATTTTATAAATATTTATCATTGTAACATGTCATACTTCTTATTTCAGATTAAAAATTCACAAAGCTCAACATATTTTTATCTCAATCAGTTAGTGAGCTGTCAGATTGACTTGTTATTTATTTATAAGGGCTTGTAATTGAGCCATGTCTTCATGCAGGTGATTGGTGAGCCACCAATGACACAGTGATACTGCAGCGGACAAACGTGTTGGTATCACATGAAGTTCACGGCAATATGCCGTCTGTTTTATTAAGAAGCACAGAGCTCTTATGTACATAGATATGTTTCTGCTGACAACGCAGTGGTTCTGCCTCTTAATTTAATACAGTCTCAGTGATGAGAAGAACATACGGTTTCCCCGAATGGTTTGGCTCAGCCCAAATGTTAGACTTCTGTCTGCATGTCTAGTTAAGACAGACAATGCAATATTCTGTAGCTCCAAGTTTCTTTGAATTTTTCCACTGGCCTGAGAGCCCAGAGTGACTCTTGCCAGACCCTGAACCTGAATTTTATCAGTCAGTACAAACCCCGGAAAAACTTTGAAATAACTGTATGGAATGGTCTGCTTTGTTTTGTTTTAGAGTCTGGGATCTGCTTTCTATTTCTTTTCCTTTATCTTCCTTGAAACACAATGTAAAGTTGCATTGCAAGACTTTAAGATACTAGGAGATGCCATTCATTTGTGTTTCACTGACGTAATGGGTGTGCCTAGTAAATCTTGTATTAAACATAGTACAGACAGAGTACGACATTAAAAATACGTTTATCAGATCTTAAAAGATATTAGAAATCTGCTGTAATGCTGACGTAGTCACTCCCTTTCAGTTTCATCTAGTTTTCTGCACCCGATTATGACCACACTCTCATGCATTCCAGAACCGACAGAGAGCCAGGATTCCAGATATTTATTGTTAATATATTATTTTTATTTATTGTTGATGCCAGCTATGCATATTATAATGCCCTCTGTTCCTCTGTATGCAAACGCTGGGCTCTGTGGTTCATGAACTTTTGTTGACCGTTAGTGAGAAGGGCAATCCAGGCCATGGACAAACTGGATATGCACAAAAATCCAGAACTAATAACTCTCAGACAGAATTGAGAAGGTTGTAAAAGAATTATTTCATTTCTTGGACTGTAGAATAGCCAACTACTGAGCCAACCTGTATCCTTTCCCACATTATTCAATATAAAAATGGTTGGTTGGATCATATTTGCTTTCTGTTTTTCTACCACCAAATGAGAACACCCTCTGCACCTCTGTGGTGAGGGACCAGACAGAGCGAGCACAAGCCCACCATTTCAGTTGACCCACATAGTCCACCTAACAGAAACAACATTAAGAAATTTAGATAGATAAATCTCACTTAGCTTCTCAATCTGTTTATGCAAATGTTATTCAGCCATGTTGGGCAAGAATTAAACCCAGTATTTTTCAAAATTGTGTAAACAAACTTTAAAATAGCATTATTGCTAGCATCCAACCACCCCTCTGCAAGTACTTACATATACATATGTCTGCACAAACAGACATTCAACTTCAACAATACATATATATTGTTTTATATGATTGCGATATAAGATTTTTTTTTCAGACATACTAGAAATTAGTTTCTTTGAAGAGCTGTTAAAAAGCCCATTTGTGACTGTTTTCTCCTCTTCTTGATTCTTTGAACATGGGAAGTAACGTAATTTTGCTCTGAAGGTCAAGTCTCCATGTGTAGACTTTTCAGTTAACATCACAGGTAGTATCTGATATATACATATGTCTTCCTCTGTAAGTAGGATATACTTTAACCGATCTACTAGATCTGTTCTGTTTAACTACAATGGCTATAACTGAACATCTAGATCAGAGTCATAACTAGAGACATTATTACTGCAGCTACTGAGAAATTGCTTTGGTGGTCTTTGCTGATTTTCTACTAACGGGCAAATACAGCACACTAGAGATGTAAATGCTTTGCTTAAATACATCTTTTGGTCTAGATTTATTGCCCACCCTATCTGCTCCTCTTCTGAAATTTTAAAGACTGAAGGAGAATGATAGGCCCTTGGTGTAGAAGATCGTGCTGAAGCAGAAAGTAACTCGATGCTGCAAATGTTTCGTGGCAAACATGGCCCACAGGCTTGGTGTTTGTAACCCTTACTCCAGTACATGCTCTGCAGTGCACTTTTCTGCCATACACTTGTGGAGACAAAAAAAAAAGAAAAGATCAATAGCTTAAACCAACCTGCTGAAACTTTACCCTTTTCCTTTTCACGTACTGAGAACAAATACACTTTATGAAATTGCATGGCTCTTTAGTAAGTTTTATAAAAAAAATATTTAAAAAACCAACCAAACCAAAAAGCTTTGTTCAGAGAAGCCATCCACACGATTTTGTAAAGCACATACAAAACAAAACAGATTCTCTTTGTATGTAATAATAAAAGATTTTTTATATATTATTTATGTATTTCTTACTTTCTATTCAAAACATTGCAGTTACTGGACTAAGTCAACATTTTATAATAGTTCGCCTGTTTGCCATGTAAAAGTGAGGGATAGAGATGTTTCCTCTTTCTCTTACCTCTATATATTGTTTCATCCAATGAAACAGTAAGATCTCTGGGAAAGGCTCTTTAACCTATATACACTTACCTAATGTTTCTACAGATATCTACTGGATTTACATGATAGCCTAATGCAAATGACAAGTCACAGGAAATTCTGAGTTTTCCCATAGTTTTTTGGTAGCCCAGAAGTGCTTATTTGCAGATCATTAAGAAATTTGAAGGAGAAGTTATTGAGATATTGTGCCCAAAAATGCTTACATCCATCAAATTTGATTTGAAGTTCTACAGTGTTTATTTCTATACTTCAGAGAAAAATCATTGGAAATGCTATACACATTTGATATATGATTCAAGTAATTCTCATATGTTATCTGCCAACAAGACACCCAGGAAAAGCACGCTGTTTGACCGGAGCAAACTGGCTGGAGCTTGTGTGTGTGTTCCTCGAACAGTTGAGGAGTTCAAGGCCGTACAAAAACAGAGGGCAAATAGCTCCCAAACTTTCAATTTCCTTCTGAAATTAGCTCCAGTGCTGAATTTTGAAGAGATTATGCACAGCATCTTAGTATTTAGTTATCAGAATGCATATCAGAAATAGTCATTATAGCTAAACTCCATAAGATATATTTGATCATTTTCTGTGTTACCAAGATTTCCATTTGTGCTATAGTTTGACTGCAGTCAACTTACCACAGTATTACATTAACGGTGCTTATAGTACCTAAATGTTCCATTAGTGATTTCAGGTGAGGAAAGCATATTTTGAGAGGAGGTATTTTAGCTTCAAAGACTCAGATTAGGCAGATGAAAATATTGCAGAAGTTAAGGCAGTATGAGGAATGAAAGATTATTCTAACACAACATATTTGAAGAACTGACTTTGTCCCTGATTAATAAAGATACATTTCTGTATTCTTAACGTGAGGGAATAGGCAAACTTTGTTCTGCCTAAGAAGATGTTGTATTTAGTGACCATGTGAAAGAGAAAGGATAATTGTGCATGAGCAAAAGCACTGATATGCAGAAATTTCTTGAAAGCCAACATTTCTAGTCCATTACCACATCGTTAGTTCAAGTAGGGTCAAGGCTTATACGGAAAGTATTATATAATTGCTTAGGCGCAGTTTGATATATCCGTTATAATCCACTCTTAATTGATATTTACCCACTTTGCTATGCTACTGAACAAGTGTTTAAGAAGGACTTGAATTAACAGATGATGGTGGTTTGGCAAATAGGTACTGTAAAGGCGTTAATATTCTTCGCAGTAGTGAATATTAGCAAGAGTAGCCATTTTAAGAGTGCTGTATCCTAAAAGGAGTAAATCGACTGAAGGTCAGAGAATAGCACCAGCAGCAACTGCAGTAGAGAGTCTTCTCAAGCAAAACTGGAGAACAACTTCCTTTTGGGAAGCAAAAAAATTATATTAAAACTAGAATAATTTTGAGAATAAATTAAAAATTAATTTTAAATTCTTGATCAGATTGCAAGAAAATAAAGTGGTTATTCTTTTTGGAAGGTAACAGAAAATCTGATTAAGTTGTACTTGGCTAAATCTTATAATACTGTGATATCTGTTTAAGGCATCTGTGTAAAAGCTAAGCAAGAAAGGAAATGCATAGGACTTGAAAACCTTGAGCCCACTTATGTCAACTTATCACCTGTATATAATGAATTCCGATCAACCTGTTTCTGAGTCACCTTAATTACTTTTTATATCACCTACACAATTCATTCTTCCAGTTGAGATGAAAGATGGACAGACAGGTATAGTGAAATGGAGAAATGCCAGGATCACAAGTCAGAAATCATTTTAGAAAGATGTTTCTTTCTTAGAAGCCCTGCTAAATCTGAAATGTTCATGAACATTTAAGTAAATAGAAAAAACTGTCAGCACTCCTTTTTTTCCTTTCTTTTCAGAAAGAAGCTCAAAACATTGCTAAG
>NW_010516992.1:12628-36981 GCF_000687285.1 Phaethon lepturus | reverse complement strand
TCCTGCTGATTTTGTTTTTCTAAAAATGTGTATAGATTTCTTCTACCTCAGAGATTCATAAATGTTATTAAAAATGAATGTCAGATCTGATTTAAATTGAAATGTCAGATGGTTGGCTTCCTACCAGTTAAAAAGTAATGACACCTGTACAAGAAGCAAGCTAAATTAAAAAAAAAGTTTTGGGATAAAATATGATATGAATAGCACACTATAAGAATTTAAATTATATGATGCAAATAAAATATGTATTTATACACATATGGATTTAACAATGTAGCCCTATGAAGGGCCAGGCTGATTAATTCTGCACCCCATTTTGTTCATTAATCATGCCATACCTCTTGCTTTGTTGCTCCTGTTTGAGCATCACACCTCAGAGAGGAGGTATGTTAATTATACCAGCTCTGCTGTGGCTGCTGCAGTCACTTAGCACGCTGGGGGGTAGCAAGCACAAGCTAGCACTCCCTTAAGACATTGATTTGATTCCTCACTGCTCTTGATAAGGGCAGGAGTCAGACCTGGGACATCAGATCTCTCTGGGCGGGAAGGGTCACTGTGCAGAGCCCCCCGGGGGCAGAACAGACTTACTCTGTGTCTAGTAGCTACCTCCACACTTTGAAGACTTCTACTAAGAGGAACTGAGATACTTGTGTCCCTCCGTATCTGACTTTTGCATTTTAATAAATGATAGGATCTTCTGCACTAATATGTTCTAAGGCCAAATTTAGGGCAGCTTGAATCCTTAAAATTTTGGGACCAATTTTACTACTTTTAAAATTAGATTAGAACGGTCACTGCTGTAGAGCCTTCTTTTAAAAGCAAACACCCCCCTGTCTACTGTGATTTAAAAACAAGATCCTCAGTGTATCCCCTCCTCCCCACCCTCTATTAACCCAAGGGACCCCGTACACCTTCCTCAAGGGCAGCTCTCGTACAAAGATTGTAGGAAAGAGGAAATCTGAACACAGACCATTTGTAGGAAAACCTACTCTGGTACTTAAAAGGGTACAGCTCAGAGTACAAGCGTGAGATACTGCAGAAAGTCATACCATTAGTGCTCACCAGGCTTCCAAGTATTTAAGGTTTAAGAAGTAGATGTGAGACGTTACATGCTCTGTGACCTGATTTTTTCCTTCTGCAAGAGAAGTGATGCTGCGTACTCCAAAGACCTTGAATGCCTGGTGAAAAAATAACCTCTTTAATTATGTCTATTATTTCGTGGGTAGACAGTTAATAACTTGATCTGCCTCAGCCTGATATTCTCAAGTATTTTACACATATCTCACCAGTATTATATATTTTTCGCACCTTTTAAAAAAATACAAACTGAAAATGAGTTTTCAATTAGATATATTTTTAATGCAAATATAAAGAGTATATCCTACCACTTGGTGAAGCCTACAGCAAGAGCAGTGTTAAATAACGTGTGCACTGTAGAAAATTGTTTTCTACACAGAAAAAAGAAAAGTCTAACAGATCCTGAATAACACCTTTATAAACTTAACCTTCTATTTCAATTTTTATCTAGAAGAAAACAGGATTAAAAATCTGGAATTATAGGTGACAGTTGCTGAATACTGAGTATTAATAAAAACTACATAATATTCTACTGTAACTTAAGCTACAATTGTTGGTTATATATCATGTGCCACTATTTTAGGAAAATAATCCCATAAATGAGAAGTTAACATAAAGACAGACACTAAATTATTCCTTTCTATTTAAAAAGTAGCATTAAGGCTGAAAGAGCAAAACCCTGAATGACCTCATAACCCCTTTTAAACCAAAAGAACTGTGCCTGGCTGAGCCCAGTTTTATAAACTATCCTGTTGAGACTAATTGAGGGCGGAGTAATAAAAACAATCAGGTCACCTCCGAGTTCTGCATATTGAGGATACAAAAAAAAAACCCCAACCCCAAAACCATCCAACCAAACTCATTTAAGTTACTTAAGGGAAAGAAGGTGATTGGGATTTTGTGAGCTGGACTGTTCTTCATCCCTTTCTCTTAGAAGATTTTTGTTTCTTGCTTTGTATTATTTATGAAAGTATTTACAATTGTATGATATTTTTATGGAATTCTAGGGTTTATTCTTCTGTAGCATAGTCTATATCCTGCTTCTTGCTGAATATGAAGACTTGTATCGCAGTTGTAACTAGGGAATACAGAAATTACTGTCTGCTATAAACAGGTGCTCATATTCTTTCTGTTCTTCTCTATCATGAGTTATAAATGACTAATTCTTCCATTTTCCTCATGAGGTTTGTGGGGTGAAAGTTCTCCTCTCTAGCTGATCATATTAGACTTTGATGTTTCCTTGTGAGGAATAGAAGTTCTTTAAAAAGGCTTAGGTCTCTAGGTCTTTCTTCTGATCTTTTCTAGGTATAAATAAACACTTTTTTATTCTTAAAGTCTGACTTTACATTTTTGGTCATAGGATAGCTATCTTAGAGCCAGATTAAATAAAATCTATGAAAAAAAGAGATCCTGTAGGATCTGTTAAAAGTTCCTTCAAATATTTTTTTTTTTTGGTCCCCTTTTTCCTAAAAACTTCATCGTTATGAAAACTAAGACTTTATGAGTTCCTGTTTGGCTGTTGCTCCAGAAAAAAAGTTTAGCTGAAAATGACCCTGTCTTTCTGAAGCCCCAGTGTTTCAGTGGACTTCTCATTATCATACTGTGTTCTCATGTTTTCATAGAGTTGGATGACAGACTGATATCTAGCATGAGATACCTTTGCGGTAAATATAATGGTAAATAATGCTGTAAATCTCCCTCCTCTGAACACAAGTCTTGGCTGAATTATCAAGACTGTATAAACTAATGTCACACTGCAGACCACATCAGAACAATAACTTACCTCTGCACGCAGAACAAAAAAATTGAAGGGTAACCTGACATAAGCAAAATATTTTAAAATTAACCAGATGTTTAAATCTGAACCGATAGAGCTGGTCTTAGTCAGTTGGACTATGAGAACAGAAGAATGGAGTTATCCCTGTATTTCACAATCATCTAGAGACAGAAAGGCAAAAGAGACAGAAGGGAAAAAGTTTTGTATTCTAAAGCTTCCTGCGGTTTAACTGTTCAATATATTGTATTATACCAAGATATTCTGAAAAACTAAGCAAACAGGGTTGAAATTGCTTATGAATATAATGCAGGTTTGTGGTATTTCAGGCCTGTTACTTACCGAGCATTTGCTGATGTGGTTTTGTTTCACAGAACTGCAGGTCTGTAATAGTGGTGACACTCAGACTGCATTCAGGTAACATCAGCATATCTAGTAAAAATGTCTTTTAAGGGAATGTATTATTTCACAGTAAAGGATAGAAATCTGCCTCTTGATGCATAAGTATTAATTTAGGTTTGTGAACTTACACTCTCTTCAAGGCCCACAGTGGGTGGCAGACTCTATGTAGTGGAATAAATTCTGCAATACCTTCACAAGGCTCCTGTCCCTGAGGATCACTGCTAATAGGGAGATATATACCTTGCTTTTCAATTAGTGAAGCCGAAACAGGGTCTTTAGAAAGTGATGAACAAAAAAACCCCAGTCAGCAGGAGCGAATAGGGAAATCATAACTGACCTAGCTGTGCAGCAGACTCAACTCTTAATTGCTTGCTTTATTGTTCCAAATGCTTGAAAATTAAGTTGAATGTATACCTTTATTCAGTGGAGCACTACGTACATAGTATCAACATTCAGAGGACTTCAGCACATCACTGACATTATTGAAGAGACATGAATGTCTTTTTACCTGAGCGATTGAGACGGACTCCTGTTTCCTGTATTTGGGTGAGCTTGCAGATGACAAAAGGAGTCGGGCAAATGCAACTGGAAGTTTTGTATCTGGTGTTTGTATTGCAAAACAACCCCAGGCAGCGACAGATTCCAATTTTCCTTTGTAATAGTTAAAAATTTATACCTGGTTTAGCTAATTAACAACTATTTCTATCCCTTCAGGTTTAGTGTGAATTGCTATCATGGCATATTTCTTTCTTTTTCAACTAAACAATTTGCTTGATATGTAACTATTTGTTTTCTTTCATTAAAATCTTGGGGTTTTTTTCTTGTCCCAATAGACAAGAGTGCACTTGTTAAGGAAAGGTGCCCAAATTTTCCATAAAGTAGTTCAAGAAAATCTGGATAACTAAGGCAGAATCTTGTGAAAAGTACTCATCTTGGCTATTAGTAGTGCATTGTTCTGCTCCTGGTAGTGGTCTGCTCTTCCTGTATCTCTGTGGTCTTAACCATCCCTCAAACCAGAGCTACCCTGAACAGCCTTGATCAAAAGGCCCCACATTCCTCTTATTTTCCTCTATGAACAAAATACTCGGATCAACACTATCATCTGCAGAAATAGCAGTACTTAATAAGATATTTCATTCTTTCATGACTTGCTGTCTGTCATTCTCCTCCACCTTTATGGAGAGGTAAGAAGAACCTAATCCATTATAGGATCACAGAATCATTAAGGTTGGAAAGGACCTCTAATATCATCAAGTCCAACCGTCAACCCAACACCACCATGACTTGGACTAATATAACCATGTAAAAGTTTTCAATGCTGTGCTACTAGAATCATTTCCTTTTGGAAGCTATGTTGATTCTTCTGGCCATCAGAGGAAAAAAGTTACATTGGGGGTAGAGTGCTTGACAATACAGGTGCCTTATCTTCTCAGATAGTGATGTAGGTGGTACTGTGTAAACAAGATAGCTATTTGCCCGGTTACAATGGGTTATCACAAAATCCATAATTTATCATTTTTATAGCATAAATATTATAAAATGTACAGCCATGCAGTAAGAAACTGTTGTGGAAAATCTTAGCATGCAAACAAAAAGGAAGAAAAGCTGTGAGAGAGAAAACATTCTTATGCCTATTGCACAGGTAGAAAACAGAAAAATACAGCTCTTATCACTTGAACAACTGATCCAAAAGATTAAACCCTTCCTTGGCTATCATCTCCCTCCGTGACCTCATTCATTTGCTGTGGAAATTGGACAGGACACTTCATGTCTCTGAGTGTCTGTTTTCTGCTAGCTTCACCACTTCTGTTAGCTAGTTCGTCTTCAGTAAGTGAATTTCGATCTCCAGGGCCCTGTGAAGAACAAAACAAACTGAAACCATGACTGACATCCTGTCATCTAGTGGTAATTCTTCTTGATTTGAAAAATATCTTGCTAAAAATGGCCTCTGTCTAGATATGGGTTTTATTTATATTGTAATGATTTAGTATATGAGTTCTGACCTTATTATTCCAACATAATATCTTGGAGGGGTAGTTCTGAACTGTATCATCAAGTAACAACCAAACTTGAGTGGGAACTTTTTGGTCTATTTGTCTCTTGAATTTTTTGTTTTACACAGAATTCCTTATTTCTTTTTTCCTGCATTATGAATTATTTTCTCCATAGATATCTTTTTCTATCACAGCTTGTTTAACTTTCATCAGTACCAACACTGACTAGTAGTTGTTTCCCTTCTTCATGTTATCTCGGTGATTTCCAAAGATTTCTTCAAATCTTTTTTTAATTGTTTCTAGCAGGATAATTATCCATGTATTAAACTTACAAATTCAGTATTTTGTGCTTCAGGTACTATGGATAAAAATGAAGAGTTATATATTTTTTCATAATGCATATGTGAATTTGATTCTATTTTGATAATTTTTTAAATGTGTTTTTCTTGGTCAATATTTATAACTTTTCTTAACAATGTTTACTGAATTATTTTACAAGAAACTGTATCTGTACTCAGAAAAAAGCTCTGAACAACACTGGGATTAGATTTTCTGCCCTGGTGTCCTGGTTTCAGCTGGGATAGAGTTAATTTTCTTCCTGATAGCTGATATAATGTGGTGTTTTGGATTTGGGATGAAAATAATGTTGATAACATACTGATGTTTTTAGTTGTTGCTGAGCAGTCAAGGTTGCTCAGCGTTTCATGCTGGCCCGCCAGTGGGAGGGTGGGGGGTGCATGGGGAGCTGGGAGGGGACACAGGCCAGGACAGGTGACCCAGACTGGCCGAAGGGATATTCCATACGATGTCATGATCATTATAGAAACTGGGGGAGTTGGCTGGAGAGAGGCCGCAGCTTGGGAACTAACTGTGCATTAGTCAGCGAGTGGTAAGAAATTGTGCTGTGCGTCACTTGTTTTGTATATCCTTTTATAATTGTTATTATTATTATTATCATCATTATTACCATCATCTTTTTTTTCTGTTCCATTAAACTGTCTTTATGTCAACCCACAAGTTCTACCTTTTTTTTTCTGATTCTCTCCCCCATTCCACTGCGGGGGTTGGGGGGAGCAAATGGCTGTGTGGTTGGTTTAGCTACCTGCCAGGTTAAACCATGACACTTGGTCATTCCCTAATAATCACTTGGAGTTTCACCACCCTCGCTGCTTAAACCTTCTAGTTAGCTTGCAATCTTTTCATTGTTATTTCTTACAGTTTGTCATAGTTATCTACTTCAGTTTGGAGTTCTCACCCTTTGAATTTTTTTTCAAGGAGGGAACATATTATCTGTTTTCACCCAAGCCTGTGTTTGGAACATATATCAAGAATCCTACTTAAACACTTCTTTTCCCCTTGAGAGGAAAACAGTCTTAATCTCAACAATATTCCTGACTGCTCCTTCATTGCATCATTGGCAACCTTCATCTCCCCACGTTCCCAGAAGCGGAATTGGCATCATCATTGACTTATCCTAGCTTATAGTCATGTGGAAGTCTTGTCCTTTTAGCTTTTAATTATTATTTGTAACCTTGTGACCATACAATATCTCTATCAATTGTTAATATGATGAAAATGTTAGGTCAGAAGCACTGGATGATGATGCAGTGTTGGTTTCCCAAATGTAAAAATGGCCTAAAATAATGACTCTCCGATTTTAGTTCTTCCAGTCATCTCAGGCAGGTTAGGTCAGAAATCTGAAGACAGTAAAAGTGTTAACACTGTCAAGATTACTACCCCTGCAAAATAGTCTGCCTTAGTAGACGTCTGATTAAATGAGGAACATTGTTCCTTGTCCCAGAATCCCAGGCCAACAGTGTCAATCTCACAGTTATCTTAGAGGAGCTTTTGTATAGACTTCTGTGTCACACAGACACCCTGTCAATATTCGTGTCCCTTTACGGAGACTTGCTGGTGTACGATGGGAGGAATGTGACTAATGAAATGTTTTCTTGCTAAGGTACCAATAATTCTTCCCCTCTCCTCGCCATCCACCCCCCATTGCAAAGGCTAACTCAACCAGCTGGATCACTTAACCTCTACACCGATGTTCCCTTTTATTCCCTCTGCATATTGAGCACACATATGCCTTTGGTCGTACAAAAATTCAGGCCACACTGTGTGATGAGATCAAAGGTATAAGGAGCAGCAAATCTAGACACTTAAATGTACATTTCAGATTTGACTGAAACACACAGTGGAAGCGAGATCCGACTTTTTTTACAAAGTAGTCTTATCACTGTTTTGAAGTACAGTATTATATGATTACAACTCTGATAGTTACAGACAAATTTTAAACTAGACACAAGAGAATTTTTTTTCTTTTTTTTAGGTGTGCATTTAATTTCAACTTCACAAAGAGCAGGTCTGCTCACCGCTTTCACAGCGCTTGCATGCTGTCACAACTTGCGGAGCGTCAGGTTAGTTGTTCAAGAAGTTAGAATGCTAAAATCGTCATTTCAATTTTTCTGCATTCCATTTTAAATTATTTTTAATGGGGTGGTTACACTGGCCACAGCATAAATAAGAAAACAGGATTTGCATTTAGAATGCTGTAAAATACTGTATTCCTTTGGGTATACTTACAATGGTGCCATATACCCATTTGTATAAATCAAGATAAGAATACTGAAAGCACAGCAATTTGATTAGGTACTAAATTCAAAATGTTACAAGAATGTGGTCTAACAGCCACTGGGAACTTAAGTCAGGCTACTTATATGGCACTGTCTAGAGTGGAAAATTAAAATGACAGGTTTAAGAGATAAAGACAATCTTGTTCTTATGCAGCTTCAGGGTTCCTGCCAGTTCCTCTCTTATGAGGTGTAATGTAATATTACATACACATCTACATAAACAGTGAGACTTTTATAGATATGTCAGAAGGATACCATTTGATGTGAAATAAAATAAATTACAGTCTTGTAAAAGTTCTATAATTTATTCTTATAGACATTTCCCTCTGAGAGACATGGAGCAAAAAGTAAAGACTGTATATTTTACCTAGTGTATAATCAAGGTAATAAACTATAGTTTTCAATTACGGGAGATAAAAATTCTGCCCCTAGCTAAACTAATAAACAGTGTCCTTAAAGCTTATACAATTTTAATTAATGAATATCTAAAGTTTTTAGAGCATTTCATTTCTGGTTAATAGGTCTCGGTGACATACATGTGAGTACGCAACTCTCCTCTTCCTCTTTTCCTTTAGGTTACTTTCAGCTTCTTTGAATTTCAAAGTTGTTGTAAAAAGTTTCTCTTTTTTTCCACCCCTGCTTTCTCATCTGACTCAATCATTACTTGATTTTCTTACAATTATGAAGAAATTCCACTTGAGGCTACAATAGTTGTTTGCAGACTTCCTCTAAAACAACATAGCCTCCTCCCATCTCCCGATAATGACATCAAAAAAACATTTATGGTTTAGAGATACTTGGCAAGTAACTGCATTCCTTTCCTATCAAGTTTTACGGCTTTTATACAGCCAGCATAGCCCATTTAATCTCATACTCATTCTATACATACTTTTTTTACTGGTATTTTCCTGCATACCCTCTTATAATTAGGAACTAGGGCCCTGAGGGCCCAATTAGCCAACATGTGAATGTAATTATAACCCTTGAAATGTTTTTTGCCATGTGTGGCTGTGATATGACTTTGACCATGCATAATGTGAATCTACTCACGAAGAAAGTTAATCCCCTAATCATTTGTAGAGAGCGCTTTTCTCAGGTTTATAGAAATACAAATGGTTATAGAATAATCATACTCCGGATAGCGTAGTAAATATGTAGTGCTCCTGTGGCAGTATTGAAGAAATAATCCAAGTTTCAGAGTTCTTTAGTACCTCTCTGTTTCCATTGAATTGTAAGTTCTGTGACCCTGCTAATGTGTCAATAATACCTGGATTTACTTTACTTCTGGGATTTTAAAACTCAAATATTTGAGATTTAACCTACACATTATTTCAATTCTTCTCTGAGGCAAGGGGTTACAGAAACTCCTGTTCTCATGCTCTAGAATGCAAAGAAAGTAAAACCCAAATTTTTTAAATGCTATTCCAAATATTTTCTGAAGTTTGCTTTCTTAACATTGTTATTGCCACACTCTCTGAATTAATGGCGAAAAATCTCCCAAACATGTAGATATTTTTATTTTACTTCCCATGACTGGGTAAAACCTTTATTGAAAAACTTCTCATTTTTTTTAAGGACTGTTACTGAAATGAATAGTAAATATTAACTTACATGGACAAGTAAGTCTGATACAGAATTAGAAGTCTTCTAGGATAATATCTAGTTATTTTATGCTGGCTTCCTTACTACATGTCTGCAAGATATAAAACCCCACAAGAAAATAAACCTCTTCAACATTAATATCTAACACTATGTTGATAATGTCCTTATTGGGTTTGACTTGGTTAGAAAAAAAGCCATGTGCCAGATGAAAAGAGAAATAACAATTTTTCTTTGGAAAGATGTTTATCTCTGAATACAAATCTTATACGAAGTATGTATGGAAAACCAAATAAACCAAAGTCATGAGAATATATCGAAGCTAACAATCTTACACTGACAGCTTAATTGTCAAAATGGCTTATTATTGGGTCTCGTCTGTAGAGTTAGGGGTTTTTTTACTTCATCTCTAGGGACTTTTTATCATAAACTTACAAACAAGTCCTAGAAATATGTGGCTGTTTAAATTGATTCCTCTGAGACGTAACAGACTGGCATTATGGGAGAGACTTGGCGTATCAAAACTACTTATGGTTGGCACCTTCCATTTTCATTAAAAATGAAGCACTACAGCAGATGGGCTTCGAAGATATTTTTAAGATTTACGTGCCAGCCCATGGGAGGGCTCCGGTGCAAACGGTTCCGTTACAGAGAATCAGAGCATGCTAGGTCAGGGGAGGGGACCAGGCAGCCTGTTTGTCACACATTAGGATCCTTTCGTGCATTTGGTGTTGTTAAATTTCATTCTGCATGTACAAACAAGTCATTTTAATAGGGGAAGCTTACATCTCTCAAGTGCTTGTCCTGTACCAAATGTAGACTTTAAAGACATAATAAAGTAAAACGCACTGAAATAAATAACACTCTACAAATAAGGTTTTTAGTCAGTCTCTGGCTGCAAATGGCATGTTTGGTCTCAGGATTAATTTCTCAGTTTGGGTCTATGCTGAAGCCACTGAACAGGATGGAAATATTGCCATTGACTTCAGATGGTGTTACAAAAATCAGTCCCCTCTGTGATGAGAACTTCTTTTCAAGGCGGTCTACCAGTGCATGTCATAACATATAAATAAGGGAAGTATGGAGCCATTTAAGGATAAATTGTGTCTAAAACTACACTGAAAAGGCACAGTCCTTTTCTAATTTCTCTTATCGTTACTATCAAAAGAAGTTGTTTCTTTCCTTGATTTAATTGAATTAATGATTTATACCAACCACAATCCTTCAGTATTTAAACACTAAAGCTATCGGAAATTCCGTCAGCAGTTTTGACTGTTAATTTTATGAGTTCTGTTAAGCTTTCACATTAGATACTTACCAAAATTCTAAAACCTGCCACAAGTTTTTTCACATAGTTTTCACAGTTGTTTATCTCTTTCCTTACCAAAACTTCCAGGGTATTTTTTTTGCTGTCTTTGGAAATTGGAGTGTGGAAAGACACCAACCTCTTGCAGACAGGCACGAGAATATTAGCTCTCTTGAGGAGGACACCTTTTGTCCAAAGCTGTTTCAGTCTCTATGGACTTAACTATTAAGATTTAGTAGCAGATCTGTGCTCAGATCTATGAGGGTTTCGAGGAGCTTTGTTTGTAAGGTCAAACGTCTAGTTGCACATACTTACAGAAATACTCTAATGTTCTCTCTGTGTCATTAGTTCATTAATTCTGTATAAGTTCCCTAAATTATGATAAATATCAACTGCACTAATGACAGGGACTTTTTCTGCTGGAGCACAAGTCTATTAAGAAATTAATAGAAGACAGTATCATGTAGTATCTTGCTAGTCATCAGATCTTTATGATATTAGGTTGCCTATAAATGAGATAGATGCTCTATGTCCTAGTTTAAACAGTTGATATCTGTTTAGGTTCCTAAGATGATCAGAAAGAGCATTTGTAGCTAGGAGGATTTATAGCTACTGAACGTAGACCAAAAATGTGTGCTTATGTTTGCTGTCCTTTTTAAAACATGTTCATCTCTCTTACATTTACTTTGTTCTCAGGGTGTTTTAGGCTAGCTCTGTTCATTAAACAGAGCCATACGATGTTAAGTGCTATAAAAAATGTTAAAAAAGCTGGAGTATTTACAAAAGTCTTGTAATCTAAATATCTGTGAGTCACTTACTGGAAGATAATAGCAATAGTCATGACACCGTTTGGCTTCGATAGTGACCAGTTGTGCTACCAACCTTGAGTCAGTGACACCAATAAAGCAAAGATCCTGTCTCAATTTTTTTTTTTTTAATACATGGCTATTTCAGTTAACTTAAAGAGGCAAAACAAAACCTAGGGCCCCAAGTTTCTTTAAAGCATTATGACAGAGAGCCACCTCCAGGTCCTGTTTGGGGCTTTCTCACAGTGGCCTGCTATGGTATACCTCCTGCAGTATTTGGTGATCACCAGCAGTTCTGCTTCCTGATTGTAAAATTACAAGTTTCTTCACTTGGCTGCTAAAGAGCTTGTTTGTATCTCTGTGAATTCTCCTCACGTTATGCAGTTGGACCAGCAGCAATAACCGTAGCAACAAGATGTCTATCAAGAACTGAGGAATCAGCAGAAAAAGGAACAGCTAAAGCCAGTTATTTATTATAATCATGGTCATTAGCAGAAAACATAAGATCCAGAATGAATTCCTACAGGACTCATTTGTGTAAATAGCCAGTGTTTTGGATGGGCAGTGTGTTTTTGTAAGGCTTCCTCATGCACTTAGAGGAAGCAAAATGAATCTGTTTTGAGGAGGGAGGTTGTTGACCTTTTTTTTTGGGGGGGGGGGGTGTTGTTGTTTTAAATTAGAATAGGTGTTTTTATTCTTTTTATCCAAAAGGTGATTGTTTCTCTATTCAAAAAGACTAAGTATAAACTGGTACTAAAATGTTAATTTTAGACAATGAATCGTTCATTTGTTGACACTGAACTTTAAGTTACTTATGTAATGAGTAGAGAAAAGTAGGATCCTGAGTGCCTTGAATCACTGTCTAGGGAAGCCATTCTGTCTCCTTCGGCTATGAAGAGATCTTCACTCTGTTAGATGTTACTAGTAACAGCAGAAGTATGTGTCCCCCTTTGCATTAATGAAGTTCTAGCTAACGCATGCAAGGACAAATTTTATGGGTGAAACTGTATCAACAACATACACAGATTGTAATGCAAGAATAAGGCTCAGCATAGTAAATTCTAGGATATAGTAAGACAAAAAAACCCAAGGAAAATGTCAATAGAGCTGAAAAATCTACAACGTTGACAGTAGGTGGGAAAAATGGCATCTTAATTGAGGTTTCAGTTGCACAAAATGTGGAATAGTAAGGAACGAAAAGTCTCTGAAGATTTACTTCTAATCATAAAGCACCTATATTACTAAGGTTAAAGTATCGTGAACAAGCAAATAAGCTCTCCTGTGTGAATTAAGTAAAGGATTCTCCCCTCGACTGCTGGATTGCAAGCCTTTAAAACATAGGTGAAATAAACAGCAGCTCCCAGGGAAGACCCTGACTGGAAATGAGAAACCCATGCTGAGATTCATGCTGCTGCCACTGGCTCAGCTATCTCTACACTACGTTGCAACTGCTACAAAGCAGCTCTCTGTTCATTTGAGTTCGGCTTTTTCTGACACAGTGTTTTTTTTGTTCTTATTTTAAGTAGGGGATGGTTTTTATTATTCAGAGCTGACTTTGACTTAGAACATGGCCAATTCTCATTCCTCCCAAAGGACTGCATTGTTTGCCCAGAGGTTTCATTTCCAGTCTGAAAATTCATAGAAACACAAAACCTACAAATATTTGCTGTTACAAATGTACTGTGGAGTCTCACGAAGTTCTCTTTGGAGTTTACCATGGACCTGTCTGGGGTTAAAATAAAAAAACCCCTGAACTTAGCTAGAGACCAAGAATCAAACCATTGTCCTTTCTACTGCAGAGGAAAGGTTTGTAGTGCATTAATCCCAGGATCTGCATGCATAACATTTGAATTTGTTAAAGCATTGGCATTAGCATTTTAATTACTGATGAATACTTATGATCTATAAATATTTATTAAACTAAGTTCACGTGTTTTCAGTGTTCTGTGTTCTCACTGGGCCACAGCTTGACCAAAGGGACCTAGTGAACAAGCGTTTCCCAGGTGTGAATACGATTCTTTGTTCAAAAAAGGCAGAATTTTAAGTGCTACATGTGGCATGCCTATAGGGTCGTGCCATCACACTCTTCTAGATTACTTCATTGGAATCAAAGACAAAATACCTCAAAAAGAGCATTCTGGAGCAGTAGTTTAAAATTCTTTCTAAGGAAAAGAATCATATCTGATAAATGTTATCAGTTTCCTTAGTATTATCTGCTCTTGGAATTTAAAATGGAACAATTTATCAGCATTCTAACAGTGCAAATCACTGAGTAGTGTGATCCTATTTAAACACTTTCTAAAGAATGACAGTTGAAAAAGTCTTTCATCTATTCTAACACATTATATAAAGTTAAATATTTGGAAAAAACCCCAAACACAAGCAATTGAGTGTTCTCAAGCTCTAATATCTGAATACTAGCGAGATTTCAATTGTTGAAAGTGTGGAGAATAAGGAACATGGTGAAAGTGTGTTCAGAAATAATGAAAGGTGTAGTGAACATTGATCAGTTGTTTTTTCTTCTCTGGTCAAATATTTTGCTATAGTAAGAGGATCTTTACTGAAATAAGTTCACAGCAAAGTTAGGACAGACATTTTTTACATGAGGTATAATCACATTGGAAGTAGCATCTATTGCTTTATCTAGTTTCATAGAATTTAGAAGTGGTTTGATGGCTGTGTGAATATACATAGCATAGACAGCTGTACTGAAACAAGCAAGTAATATAAAAGGATGTCAAGAAAAAATGAACCACATGTTACAGGTTATTTAACTGTCAGCTTATACAATCAGACATGGATACTCATTTAAAACAACTATATTTTAGTTATCTGACATTAAGAAATGTGTTCTTTCACATTTCTATATGTTGGCCTAACCCAGTCATGGTTTCACACAGTATAGCTTTATCAATAGCCTTTATTGTAATGTTTTTAATGTGTTTTCTTTCATTTCATGTGTCTGAACATGCCATCAGCATTCACTGTCTTTAGTAATGTATCGGTACTTTTCTCTATACATACAGGTAAAAACTGAGGGTGCAAAAAATTACTAGTTTTTTTATGTGCATTTCATATTCAAATGCTCTTTTGTACTGTTCCTTAAATATGTTAAAATAATGTTAAAAATTCTAAGTGTGCTGTGAAATTCACCCTTAGCAAATGCAAGTAAGTAGTACTTGAGAATTGTATTCGTAGTGAGATCCCTACTATGAGTATATACAAACAGTGATAAGGGGTATCAATCACATTTAGCATCATAGCAATTTCTCTTCCGCTCGCTTTCTTTTCATTTAACTGGCTCATAAAATAGTACCAAATGTTGAAATCAGCACACCATTGAGATCAAATACTCTTTCACGTTTGTATGCCAAAAAATCTGAAACACGTCCCTTAAAACACAGGGATTGTGTCCATTGAAAGCTCCTCTTTGCCCTACATAGTTCTTGAATTACACCGCAGAGATGTAAGGGGATTGAGTGAAATGAAATGAAATTCATTATCGTGACCAATCATGTTCCCTGTGGTAGTGGCCAAGTAGCAACTACTGTAGTAGATGAGGTATGGAGGCAGAGGAGCAAAGGCTTTTCCTAATAATTGTTTATAATCTAAATGGAGGAGATGATGGAAAAGATGAGTGCTGGAAAAGATTTAGCACAAACGAGTGAACACAGAGAAGTGGATACAATTTGCTAAATGTTTTTGTATTTAAAATTAAGGATTTGTCAGGAGGGGATCAGCTGAAAAGAACATGCAAGAAAAGGGAGTGGGGTCTGTAAGGGTGAGGTAGGAGTAGGGAGAATGGGAGACGGAGGCAGCATGGCAGGGACCTGAAGCAAAGGGACTATAAGGAGACTTCTTACAGTTATTCATATTTGCCTGAGTCCATCCAGCTACTTTCGCTCATTTGGGCTTCTGTCTAAAGCTGTAGGGAGAAAGTGGTAAAAGATACAGTGAATGACAGAGGCATCACCTGGGTTCTAGTCAAAAGGGGGATTCTTAGGCATAACGTCAGCCACAAGCAGTGGGGAAAAAAAGAGAGTCTTACGGAAACATTGATATGTTTCTAATTCACGCAATTTTTTAGGATATGTGTTCATTAAGTGGTTTGCATACACAATCTGTAAATGTGGCTCAGCTGTCTCTCCAGGATGGTAAAGGCACTTTTCATTGGGGAAGCTTAAGTGGTTGCAAAATACATGCCTCAGAAATTTTGGAGATCTCTTAGCTAAAGCCCAATAATGTTTTACTTTCAGAAGCTGAAAAAGAAACATAAATAATAAATAATATAGTGATCTACCCGTGGGTATTTGACTAGAAAGTAGATTAAAATCTTAAAATACTGCTGAAGTTATCAGGGCAAAAGAGAGTCAAATGTAAGGGCTGAAACCAATCAGAGCTTTCAGTGTCAGGCAGCAGTATTTTCTCCAGAGCTAATCTATGCATGTTGCATTTATCATCTAAACAGCTCTAGTACTACAACCAGTGACGATATTATATCGCCAAAAGAAAGGGGGAAAAAAATCTTAGGGATGATAATTTATCTGCCTTCTCCCTTTTCTTCTTGGAATGCCATTTACATTTAGCTCATATTTTAAAAGAAAGGGAAAGCAAAAAGGGGACAAGGTTCCAAATTTGACATCAGTCTTTCTATCCCCTCTTTTTTTCTTTTTGTTTTCTGCTATACTGTTTTAATTTTAGAAAGAAATTCTAAATTGACATTTAAATGGTGGCAGGCCAATTCTCATTCTCTGCCTTGTGAAACGGTCTCTGAAATGTACAATTATGCTGTCATCTTTAGCACTCCACATTGGACAGAGTTTAATTATTAATGTGTTTCCCTCAGAGAATGACTCGATCATGTCACAACTCTAGACAAATACAGCTAATGCAAAATCATAAAATATTCACTTGAATACTGCTGAACTGACAGGAAATTAATTCTGTGAACACTTTTGATATTACCAGAAAATTAGTTTCAAACGCATAAGACTGAAATAAATGTGTTCATAATTTGCTCAAGGGTAACGCTCATCTTGCAATCAGTTGGTGTCTTTTTATGAATGTTACAAGTATTCAACATGGCTTTATGATAAAGAGGACAGCTAATGTAATGTATTATTTGTAGAGAGTATTTCCCTTGTAAACAGCAGGGAGTGAAGAATTGCGCTCTCAGAAATATTTAAACTCTAGAAATATTCTGCAATTTATCATTTTCTGGTACCCAAAATACACCTATTTTTGAGTAGTCCCAGGAGGGACCAGGAGCTCAGGAATTTTGTAATGACGACATGATTGTCTTTCACATCTAAATTATTGGGTTGGGTTTTATTATCCAAATTGGAAGTGACTGAAAGTCATTACCACTCTGAAAGTTGCAACATAGCCAGTGGAGAAGGATCAGGCTCTCCTTACAGGCAAATGTCTCTGTAGTGAACATCACTATCATAGTGTACTCTCCAGCTGGATGAATAAAAATGCGGATGAATTGTGACAATCCGCACTGCATTTCACAAACAGAAACAGCAAGTTCCATTGTTATTACTTGTGGCACATCGTTTATGGAGAATTTAGAGAGCCTGAAACCTAAAGAAAACTATTTCCAGCAAAGACAATTATGGTCTAAAATGTTGATATGTGTGCGTTACATGCTTCCGCCATTTCCTGTGTGTCTGTTTTTAAATGTCTGTTTCTAGTCTGGCTTTCTGTCTGATTAATCATCCTGACTGATGGCATGTGCGAAACAGCATGCAATGGGTCATCCTCAGGAGTGGGCAAATGCTTGAGTGGACTACTTGACACTAAACGAGGGCTGGAGATTTTAACTCTTAGGCTACTTCACAGATGATCCTGAATAAAAACAGGGCCTGGCTCAGGAGTAATTTTTAACCAGGAAAAAGTATTTGGAATAAATATTGTTCACAATGAATAATTTAACAGCTCTCATGGGCACCTTTGAAAAGTTTCCTCAGAAAGGCCTAGGATTAAATCACCATGGAGACTAAATTGTTTTTCAGGGCTAATCCTGCATTCCTTTTACAACACTAACCAAGGTTATGCAAAATGTGGAGGATAAATATAGTGGAGCCACATTAACTGAGAGCGCTGGTATTGTAAATAACAATAGTGCAAGGACCATTCCAGATACAATCTTCTGTTCTTAAAGTATGTGGGGCGGTGTACCTCACCAAAATATTCAAGAGGAGATGATCACAAGGGTATCAAAGATGACTGTCAAGTCAATCATTTCGGTATTTCGTAGACCGAGGGGAAGGGGTTGTTTCTGTCCGCTGTTTTGAAGAGCTACAGCAGAGGTCGGGGAGGGAGGACTGGTTCCCGATGATGTCATGTTATACCAACAGAAAGCCCAAATATCTGTTTATCCATGTTTCTGGAAGACATTTCAATGTATAAAAGCGGTACCTTCAATTTTCAAAAGTATTTCATCTGGAAATTCCCCAAACACTACATCTATGTACAAGACAAGGTATTTTTACATTTTGTCTGCAGCATTTGAAACTGGTGACTAAAAAAAATACCCTGAGAACATCTTTTCTGCTCTGTCTGCATGGCTGCATAATAAATACACCATTAAAATATGCAGTGTCATTAATGAACACCAGTGGATTGCACAGTTTAACTGCTTAAACTTTTTATTAAAAATTAGAGGAAATGAGAGCATTCATTATGCTACAATGCTGCTTCCTATCATGACAAATAGGACGAGTTCTTAGAATTAAGATATCTGTATAACAGGGAAAGTACAGTACTGAGGGTATGTGCACTATGTGGGAAGAAAAATCCATCAGATTACATGATAATAAAGAAGGCAGACAAGAGATAATAGCTATCTCCTGCTGTAATTTGGTTTACTAAGTGTTTCAGCTGAAGCTGTCATAAAGTAAACTTTAAAATGCATGCATCACGCAAAAACAAGAAGCTTACATGCTAAAACACACTCCAAACAAATACTAACTTCTTTTGAGTTTTTTTTTTTCTCCTGTTTTCAGATAAGCATTTTTTGTCTAATACCATGTCTGTGCAGTGCATGCTGGAACTTTCAGTTAGCAGCTCTCAAATAAGGTAGGAACTTGGATGCTGGTCCAGGCTTGATTCCATAGAAGTAGTAAATTATTAAACATTAGTCTATGGATGTCAGTGAGGGACTGGCTGCACAAGAACATGGAAAGTAATTACACACAATTAATTCTGTAGAATTTTGAACTGAGACACAAAAATTAAAAAGCAAAACAAACCTCTTCCTTTTAAAAGGAAAAAAACTCTGGAGTGGCTGCTTTGCTCTATGTTTGAAGCAAAGCCTCTACAAAAGGGGAAAAAGATTGTACACCTGAGGGCGAATATTACCTTGGGGCAATAAAGGAATAAGCCGCTATCCACTTGACTAGAAAAACAGCCTCTTATTAACTTCAGCCATCACTGATTCATCTCCCCAACCTCACAGCCAAGCGAGTGTGGATTTCTAGGTAAAAGGATATATAGATGGAACTAACATCCCAGTCTTCATGTTCTTGAGGCTTCACAGTTGAATGTGCTTGTCACTCTACTCATTTTATACCTCAAAAATTCATCAAGTGTTTAAATGACTTCATTCTAAGAATGGGTTTCACTAAGAAGTAGGGAAAATTTCCAGTTTACGATTTCATAAAGTTCTAGGTGGAGATTTTTTCCACCAGACAGTATCTAATTTTCAATGAGTAAACTCAGTATTATAAAACATATGAATTCAGGAGACTAAATTTGAAAATTATATGTTATATTCAGCATAGACTCTCAGTGATAGAAATGCTTGAAGTATTAAGCTATTCTTTTGTTCCCATGTCATCTAAGTTTATGAAATTAAATGCATATCACAATTCTGCTTAAAGAAAGAAAGAAATTAGTCATTTTGAAAACTTCCTTCAGATTTGGAACAATACGGTATTGAAAGCAGAGTTTTTAAAATAATTATATGAGATGAAAGAAGAAAAAAAAATCACCGTTTAGGATTGTATATAGCTGTCTTTAGGGAGATAAAAACCTTGAATGGGATAAATTGTCATGTTGCCATCTACTTCAGGCTGGTTGTTCCTGGTAGAGACAGTGTTTCTAATTTCATTTTACTATAAACCTTGAAACCTCAATCTGTAATTCCTGAGACTTTCAAATGCATGGGAAGCACTATTACTCACGTAAAATACTTACATATTGTGATAGGAACACATATATTTACCTAGAGTGCAGATATCTTCCTAGCAAAAATGGGGTTTGTGTTTAGCATGCGCAGATGATGTGTATGTAACCTGTGCCTCCCAGCCTCAGGACCTCAGTGCTCGCCTTTCGTTGTTTTTCTCTCTTACTGTCACTGTGCCCACCCCTCCGCACCCCCCCCGCCAGCTCTTTTCAGATCTTGTTTTCTTTTAACCTCTTTGCATTTCACTGAGAATAAACTTACTGGAACAAATGAGAGGAAGCTGTGAATCGCTCTGCCGGGTAGGAAAAAAAGAAGCCTCAATGTGGCCACGTCGAGTTGCAGTGGCAGCTCCAGATACGTATTAGCTGAGGCTGCGAAAGTTTTGACCTGGTCTTCAGCAACATCTCACGGCTCTGCCCTGCTAAAGGGGCTTAAAAGCATCAGCTGGAAACTAGCCAGGAAAGTAGCATTTGGGGCAAATCAGTTCAGTGGCTGTGATGTAAGACAGTATATACTGAAAATAGGGAACAGCATATCATAAAACTATTACCAGAACTAAACTTTCAAAATAGCATATTATTAATTGAACTGGGAACCCCAAATAACCCTTTCCAATCTCTTAGACAAATGAGTAAGTTTGTTTATGAGTTTTCAAACAAGTTCATTTAGCAGATTCTTAGTATATGCACTTGCTAACTTCATTTCTCATTAATAAGATCTGCATAAGCATCCTTCCAAATGATGGTTTTAATTACTTTTATTTGTTCAGAGTCTGCATGCTACAAAATTAGCGCTGGGTGGCTCGTACTAATGGCTCATGATGCACTGAGGATGAGTTAACAGCAGAAATGCCTTGGCCCTTCCATGATCTGGCCAGGGCAAGGTAGCGCCGAGCTGAGGATGATGGGCTCTGCAGCTGTTCCGCAGCGTGCTCCACCACCTCAGACTGCCAGCCCTTCTACCCTTCTCTTCCTCAATAAATCCAACCCAAGCTGAAGCCCAAGTTGGCCACTAAACCCAATATTACACTGAAACTTTTAGAGAAAAAGAAAAAAAAAAGAAAGAAGAAAAAGAAAAAGAAAAAAAAAGACACACAAAAAAGGGGTGTTTTATGGAAAGAGGCTTTAATTCCTTAGCCCAGATCTGTTTATTCATTCCCCTACAGTCTTCTGTCATCTTTTGGCAATTTTCTCTCTTACAGTAGCATGACTTTGTGGTCTGCTCATCAATTTCACTGCACAGTTTAAAAATCCATGAAGCAAAAATAAAATCTTTACAGATTACTGAGGAAAAATGCCAGTCTCTGCTGGAGTCCTCTGACATCAGAACCAGATGGGACTTCGGCATAATGGTTTCAGCAGAGGACCGGGGAAGACATGACATGAGTAGCATTAGTGGAACAGTCACTAAAGGGTTTGTTCCATGTAAGTGACATGCCATAATTTTTAAATACCACCAAAATGTGGATTTTAATAGAACAAAAGTAGTGTTTTATTCAGGAAAAAAATAATTGCTCATTTTAACAGTATTTTTTCATAGAATTCTCACTTATACCAACCTGACTGAATTTGTAGATTGACGTGCTTATAACAATAACATCTATTAGTATTATGAGTAGATATTTTGCAGCATATTTGTATTATGTATGGTACATGTTTTCATAATGTGCGCTGTTTTGTGGAGAATGAAAAAAATCTAAGGCCTCCTCCAGAAACACTGGCCCTAAACATCTGAATGTGCTGCTTCTAATACAGTTTGGGGTTTTTTTGCCTTGTATTTCTACAGAATAACTTAAATTGATTACTTGGAAATATAAGGAGAACATTCGCCTGTTGATCTTTCATTTTTAATACAGGTGAAAGCTATAGGAAAGAATAACAAAAACAAGGGTCTACATAGAAAATTGTGATTATGTATGTACATATTTCTCCTTATAATGGCTGTATCTGAACAAAAAAGACCTGATATTTCAACTGGTAGAAATCTCTACTGCCTTATTATAGGGCCAGCAGGGAATATTTTGACAGAACATTTTATCAGAGATTATAAAACACCAATGCATCTAAGCAAAATGTTTTACAGAAACCTGACAAATTCAACAATTTCATTTCAGGAAGAAAAAGATGTTCTGTTAAGGTCAGAAAATTTTGTTTTGACACTTTCAAACTGAAATCTTTGGTAAGTATTTTTAATTATTTTCTTTTCAAAATTTGTTTTGTATTGAAGCTCAGCCTTCAAATCGGAGTAAAAAGAGAACAAAAAATTTTTTCATGGAAAGTTTTGAAAGATTCATCATTTTGCTCAGTATGGTACCTGATGAAAAACACTGAACTTCTAGATAGACATTTGCTTCTTGGGGAATTCCATATCAACTTCAAAGTACCTGGATTAATACAGCTGAAGATTTAATTCCCCTAGGTCTTCCTTTATACCAAAGAGAGCGAATTTCCTGTATCACTAGGGAGCAGTAAATAGGTAACAGCCAGAAAACGTGCTAATTATGATTTCTACAAAAAGAGGTGCATGTGTGGACCCACGTGTGTGTGTGTAATTCTACAGCAGATCAACATTTTCTGTTGAACTTTAAGCATGAAAATTGCCTTTGAATGCCTTAGTGTAAGGAAAATTTGAAAGGGTATGTAATACTGACCCTCTTTTGGCTACAACTTAAACTTTCTGTTGGGGAGACAGATTTGATTTCACTGGTTTGTTAAAGCTTATTTTATATGAGGGTGGGAGGTTATGCCAAAGTCTCGATTTTAATGGGTTATTAATACTGCCAATGCTGTCTCACTCAGAGAGCGAACTGGTGGGAGTGCCAGTAAGTGCACTGCAGTTAGCCCTGTCCCAGAAAGCTACAGCAAAAGGAGAAGCTGTTTGGAAAGATGTTCTACAATTTTCAGAGCTGCACTAGACGCTAATGTTGCATGCATTGAAAACATTTCTCCCTCTGCTCTTCCTGTCCAAAAAGCCTTTGCAATGAATGTGTTGAGAGGGAAATGAGCTGAATATCACAACAAATGCAGGATGGAACTGATGAAAGGAGAAAGCATGCTTTGTATTAAAGAATGAAACACTATAAATTCCATTCATGTGTGTTATCTGAAAAGGCAATTAATTTTACAAGCAGTAAAAATCCAGCACCAAGTATTAAAATGTGTCTCTGTGATATGATGCTCTCTCTCTCCTAGAGGAGTCTATTGCTCCTTCCTTTCTACAGTTTCCCCTTTCCTTTGGAACTGTTGAGGGGATGAGGGTCTTTGTTTTGTTTTGTTTTGTTTCAGGATGAGTAGCTTTGTGTTTCCTTTATATCAGTTTCCAGCCTACACTTCCTGATCCTCTGTCACCTTTAGCTCGAGCCTCCCTTTCACAGCAACATGCTGCTTTGCCGTGTGCTTTAGGCCTGTCTCGTCTCGTTCACTCCTCACAGATCGTCCTTCTTTTTTCCTAATGCCACCAGCCTTCTGTCTCCTAATGCTTTCCCACCTCTTTTAATGCAAACATGCCTGGTTTTGACACACTTGCCATTGCTCCTATCCTCCACACTATGATATATGTGTAAAAGACTGTTCTTAATAAATATCATCCATAGTAAAAACTCAGTTATATAGAACACTGCTTTATCTGAAACCATTTTTCTGGCACAACAATAGAATAAATATTTCCTGAGTAAGTGGGGCAAGAGTTGCACTATTATTTTCATAGCTGTCATTAAAAAGAGAAAAATATCTGATTTGGTTGGAAGGCAGGTTTTTCACAAGGAAATATTTTGAGTCTCCTAGAGTTTGGCAACTAAGCAAATGTAATTCTCCTTCCAGGAATCTCCAAAACTGAAAAGGGAAAACGTCTACAATTTGGCTTGGAGTTGCAATATAGACTACTCTTTTCCCCTTTCCTCCTCTGAAAGGGCTGTATCATCAATGTAAGCATTTAGGAAGTCCCTAGAAGTTCTGTCTTGTAAATAAATGGATCTCAAAAGTTTGCTTAATTTTAAACACCATGGAACTTTGAGCCTTCAGATAATGACTTCACTACAGATGCTTGCATAGGGAAAACAGTTTCACTCCTGTCAAAGTTACAGATATAGAAGGATTGAAGTCTGAAGATCTGAAGGTTGATGACAGTTAATATTTTAGTTTCTAGATATTCTGGAGACCACCTGGGTACTGTCATAGAACATTCAACCAGCTTTGAAAAAAAAATGGTCTGAAGTTTCTTGTTTTATGTAACACTCAGTTCTGTCTTGGCCTGCAAATCCCATGTAATATTGCAGCTAGATCTGGTCAAATACTTTGGCCACCTAGGAAATAAGAAAATTCTGATGTTTCATGAAATCAGAAGGCAGGGATAAGTAAACATATTTCAGTTACATATTTGTTCAAAAATCTAAGTTTGCATTGGGTTAAATCCTGATTTATTAAATTTGAGCTTTTTATTTTCTCTTATTGGGAAGGAACATACCTTCTGTGTGTTCCAATTCTCATTCCTATCCTTTGAAAAAAGCATTTCCTGAACACATGCTAATGAAATCATGATATTGTCACTATAATAATACATATCCGTTCTCC
>NW_010516992.1:0-12597 GCF_000687285.1 Phaethon lepturus | reverse complement strand
ATGCCTACTGTGGATGTCTATGTATTTATTAAAAGCACATACATGTACATATGTGTATGTATATAACTATACTTATATAAAATTGTAGCCATTTGAGACTTACTCCATACTGCAGATTACTGAACTTGAAATGGCAGCATAGATCAATGCTGTGTTTGGAGGCAGCCATTAACGCATCTTACCATAAAAATATGCACTGTTCCATAAAACTGCCGGGCTTCACACATTCCTAAAATGATCAAGATAGCAATGAATTGTCCTTTAACTATGGTCTTTGGAGAACTGGAGATGCTGCAGCAAATTAAGATACTGTTTTCCCTATTCAAGTATCTATAGTGAAGACATTATCTGAAGGCTCAAAGTTCCATTTTGTTTAAAATTAAGCAAACTGCAGCTGCTTCGGGAATGAAATTGCAGTAAATATTTTGAAGCATGCAGCATAATTGTTTAGGACAGTAGATGTGAATGACTGTACTTTGAACCACAGATTTAGGCTTCAGCACAAAGCAATAACTGTCTTCACTATAGCGAGGACATTAAGTCTGAAACACTACAGCTGTTTCTTATTTAGTAACTTTAGGTAATTATGTACTTGTTATACATCTTATCTAAACCACCAGAAGATACCAGGATGGTGTTAGTGTCCACTGTGTTACTATATTTGCATGTTTATGGAACCAGACAGTAAGTAGCACTGTGTGTTGGATTACCTATATTGCTGTCACCACCCCTGTAGACCCTGTATGAAAACTTCAATAACTCTTAACTTCTGACTTTATGACAAGATCACAGCATAAAGCTCTGTAGCTGTAAGACACTGTTTGTATAAATAACCATGCTTTATTTACAACATAGTTTAAAAAGCAGCACTATCTTTTAAGACAGACAATTATTGCATGACAGTAGTCATTAGAAACACTAGTCTACACAATGACAGAAAGTCACAACTGATGTTCTAAATTTCTATGGATTTTGGGAGAACTTTGTTTAGGGCTTCGGTGGACATCTCAATAAACAATCTAAATTAATGAAACTAGGTACACTACCGAAATAAAATTTTAGTTGAGAAAGTGTGTTTGAATTATTTCAATACCTATAGTTACTACTGACATGCATGCAGTTGTTGGAGGACATGACATGTGGCTCAACATAATATAGAGCTGAATCCTTTCGGGACTTACTCCATGCAATTTCAGATTATTGATCATTTTAATGATTTTAAAATAATAATCTATTTAATAATAGATTTAATAATAGATTTAATTTAATATTATTAATTCAATAATAGTTAATCTATTAAATCATACATTTATGTAGATAACTGCTAAAAAATAGTTCATAGTTACATATAGTTACTGCAGATTAAGGTGAACCTGCATTTGAGGCAGAATATTTTTATTCTTTGTCCCTACACTTGGGTCTGATGATGACCTAAGCCTCCTTATGGAGGTAGTCATTCAGAACTGTGGTGCTAGACTCAGTGCTTATAAATAGCTAACTCTGTCTTCCCAAGGGAGGGAAACTCTGAAGTAATTTGAGAGCCCAACCATTTTCCAGCACAAGCATAATTATGAAAGAAAAAGTAGCTGGGGGAAAGGAAACTGATTAATATACTAGTGCATGGAGTAAAATCATAATTACTAGATAAGAAATAACCAGGTTTTCATTGTTCTGTTTTATCCACTAATTTATGATTACTCTAGACAGTATTAGAGAGAAGAGCAAATTAAATTGAGAAACAGTGCCTAATGGGTGAAGCAAAGAACCATGAGTTACGATACCTAGGAACCCTGCTTGGTTCTGTCACCTCCTTACTGCATAACCTTCAGTGAACTGTTCAGCTTGTGTTGCCCTGTGGAGTTGATGGTATCCATCAGACTTTGTAAAGTGAATATTCTGTCATGAAAGTCACTCCATACAGGTAAATGCTTGTTTTTCATATCATAATAGTACCATTTCATGTCTGTTACTTCCCTCTGACATTAATGAAACAGACTTTTTTCACATCTTGATGTGAACAAACTCTAAATAGTGCTGTTAATGAGATAGATATATGGAAAAATAGATGAAGTAATAACCATGTTCTGAGCTAAGTAACTCCCCCAAAAGGGTTTATTAAGCTGGGTTATGGCTTTTACTATGTTAACAGAAAACTCTATTCAGGTTATTAATGCACTGAAATAACTGATGACTGGGATACTTGTGAGAAATAATTGTGTTAAATTATTGTGTAAGGAGGTTATAACTGGAAGAAAATCTTTAAGTGCTTGGATAAAATAAGCTGAGACGGCTATATTTGCTTTGATTAGAATATAAAGCAGGGTGATTAGTGAATCATAGTGCATGGCTGTACAGAGTGGTTCAATGTTTTGAAACTACCGTGCAGCTTTGTCTGTAATTGGGTAGGTTTACTTACCATCAGTTTGGCTGCTCCTAACACCTTTTAGTGTAATAAAATCATGTCATTCATTGGATATAGACCTGGAGACATTTTTGGTATTGAAATAAAGTGTTTGGCAGACATACTTACACAAATGTTGAGAAAAGAAAAGTCTATTATAGTTCCATGTACATTTTTTTTTAAGCAGGCTGCGCTTCCCCCTGAGCAGTGAGTGTTTTTTGGGGATTCCCAGCATCGTGGTCCTACAACTGCATTGTGGGGAGGAGGGTGGGAATGGCCAGAGCGACACTGGCTCTCCAAGGCAGAGTCAGTGGCTGTGACACAGCTTAGAGAAACACTGACACTGCCCAGGCTTACCCATTAGGGATACAGTGAATCACCCCTGAAGCTAGAGGCTGCCAAAAGCATCCTTTGCCTTTCAACAGACTGCAAGACCATGCCAAGCAAATCTGATCTATATCTGAGTGGGATCTTTATTCCATGTTCTAGATTTAAAACAGGAAGCAAAGAAAACCACAGTTTTCTGTGCTGTTCCTTCAGTTCCTGGTAGTCTGA
The DNA here is from genome assembly GCF_000687285.1 of Phaethon lepturus. NCBI lineage: Eukaryota > Metazoa > Chordata > Aves > Phaethontiformes > Phaethontidae > Phaethon > Phaethon lepturus. The sequence goes on along the minus strand of NW_010516992.1, from coordinate 9,641 downwards.
CTAATTCCCTGAACTATCTCGGAGGTTGCTTACTTCCATTGTTTTTAACAAACTTCTAATTTACTTGCAAGTTTGCTTAGTTATTGTTCTTTTCCCTTTTAGCTGTTTTAACATCCATCTTCTATTTAAAATGTCAATTCCGTCTTGTGCTGATTTTCAGTGGCTAAAATTTCTGTATTTTCTCTTTCTACTGGAAATTAATTAATGTCTTTTAAAATGATAGCATGTCTTAATGGCCTTTGTTTCTCGCTTATTGATCCTCTCCCTTTTCCTCTGCATGTGTGAGGTCTCACTCTCTGAGAGTCTCAATCTTTCAAAAGACTCATTCTTTCAAAATCACCTGCTGTACTTGCAACCACAGTCAGACAGTCTCAATAGAAAATCCTAAAGAGAGTAGTCCACTTGACCAGAGCCCAGAAACAGTAGATAACTTACCAGTTTATTATCTCTCTTGTCAATAGACAAAAAATATTTAGACCTTGGAATGAGAATTAGATTGGGAAACATGACATTACTGATTTCTAGGGTATGACAAACTCACATTTTCTTTGCCGTGAGCTGGCAGGCATCAGGCTGAACTTTGTTTTCTTATTTTTTTCACTGATGACTTAAGCAAGGAGAAAAGTTTTAGAGCAAAACTTAAAAACTACCACATTCTTTGTTGTGTTCTTTCATATTAAGCCCCAAACTTTTAAAATAATTGGGAATTTATGTTTTGAAACATAAATTCAAATAAGGACATGTATGTTCCAAGTTTGTGTCTCTTCTCTTGTCTTCCCTCTTTTCATTACTCAACTTTCTAGTTCTCCTTGCAGTAAGCCTTGCTGTTGTACATTAAAGTGACTTTAAACAGAACATATTCAACTTACTGCATAAAATTTTACAACTTACACATTCCCATTTATATCTAAAATTGATTTCCTTCAGTCTGGATGTACTGAACCTCTTGACTCTTTTTACAAGGAATATCAACTTTGGCATTAAGTATATGACCTGTGATAGGGTCAAAGATAAAAACAGGAGACTGTGTCCTCTGTACTCACTTAATGATCTTAAACAAAGCATTAAGAGATTCTATGTGAGGAAGAAGGACGGGAAGAGCACGTTTAGAAGAAAAAAATGTCCTCTGTGATAAATCAAGCCTATTTTTTGCATGACATTCTATGTCCTCCAGCTGAGAAGGTCATTCCCCAAAAAACAGTGTCAAAACAGCTGCAGTCCAAGATTCAAAACATGCTAAAAATTACACACAAAGACAGACGTCGTAAAACTGTTGTGCTTTATGTTGTCCTTTTAGTAAAGGAAGAAGCTAAGTTCCTTGTATTGATTACTGGCGGTGTACTTCTCACGCTGTACTGTTCTCATACCAGAGAACTAGGATTTTCATTGAGTAGTCCAACAAAAATTCTACTGGCAATGTAGCCTGGAGTCTGAAAAAAAGTAGCTCTTTTGAAGATTGAGTAAGAATTTCATACTAAATGATATATAATATCTTTAGAGTCCTTACTTTATCATATAATGATATTCTATGCAACATCAATCTAGAGTCACCTATAATGTATTTCAAAGAATGAAACTGAAATGACATTGCAGTGGGGAACTGTAATTTGCTCGCACATGCAGGACATTCATGTCTGGTCTGTAGTAACTGCCTGCTGGGGTTTTTTTATAGAATGGGTTGGTAATAGGCTATGGACTACATTGAAAAATACAAAAATTTGAACTAAACTCATGTGGTTATTCATAGCATGTACTTGTCTTCTCAGACAGGGCAGAACACAAGGTGGCCTTGGGAAGCCTGTGTTGATTCTGCCCATTTCTAGTTCTTTCATCCAGCTATCTAGGAGGACAATTTATGAGCAGATGTTGACAGATTCTTGAAAATTAGATAGGTTGTGTTTATCTTGGTAAAATCAACTATCAGTGTTATTTCTTTGGCCAAAATTGCAAGGTTCTGTGGGATTGGATTTTTTTACCGTGTATTAACTGCAAAGAATAAAATCCTTAATTTTCACTGCCATTTTAAAATCTATTTGTTCACCATGAAACTTCCCTTAAACTATTCTCTACTTTTTTACAACACTGAATACACAAGCAGAAGATACATATACCAGTAATATACCATTTGTTTACAAAGAAATTCTGAAATGTAAACTGCATTTCTGAACTTTAATGTCTCTAAAATGACTCCATTTAGACATGTATAAGTGTGATTCATCCTTCAAGACTGCTCACCTCACACAGAGTGATGTACTGTCACTGTTTCATCATTCTAAACACAGTGTCCATAAGGGTTTAGAGAGTAGACATCACCATAAATCAATGTTATTGGACTATATTTTCAAACAAAACATTTTACAGACATAGACATCCCACATTCCGTACTGATCATGAAACACTTGAGTGAAGGTCAGCTAAAGTCAGCAACAACTTGTGGATTCATTTTCTGGAGGAATAAATATGCCCATGTATTTTTTCTGAGTACATTAAAAGTGTCTTAAATCTATGCAAGATTTCTGTGTAGAATTTCTAATAGACATAAGAGCTTTGTAAGAGCTGTAAAAGAAACAACATTAGGGAGACATGCAAGCACTTGAGGTTATCTTTTCTGATGAAGCTTGGAAGGGGCTCAGACACTATGCTGGATTATATCACCACTTTGTAAAGTATGTAGAAATATTAATAGCAATAAAATTTATTCCAGTGTGAACTTTGATTCATTTAATGACACTTATAAAATATGTTTTTTAGAAACATAAAGAAAATCCAATTAAATATGTAGTACCCTATCACATCCGTGACTCCTTTGTGTATAAAAAACAGGACTGTGTTGTCAGACTTGGGAACTTTTCCCTGCTTTTGCAACACAGTGTGCTCCGGTTGTGTCTGCCTTCATGTGAAATTGCGAGGTACTCCTGCTGCTCCCGTTGCGTAGGAAAGGTCCGCGGATCACAAAGATAACCAGCCTCTGGGAACCGGATTGTGCTTCACAGCATGCCGACCCGCATCCTGCCCTGCCAATGGTCCTCTGCTCTTTTCCAGTCTTTTTTTTTTTTTTTTTCTGGTAAAGATACCTGGGGAGGTGGGGATAGATCTGTCTCTTTTGATACTGGGCTAGATCAAATGTAGTCATTTGTCTGCTTGCCTACTTTTTTCTCAAGATTGTTGGGGACTAATGAAGAGATGAACAATCTGCTGCGAATAGCTATTTCAGACAAGTTACCCAATCATCCCAGAGCAGTCCCTGTTATTATTTAGCAAAACCTTTCTGGGTGTACTAAAGTCTGACAGCTCCTGTCTCGGTCTACATTGAGTTATGAATTGGAAGTTCTGCTTTGTGTGGCCTAATGTAGGATTTTGCTGGACCAAAATCCAGTTGCTTTTCCCGTTTTAGTGGTGCTTTGGCCTGATGTTTCTCCTTGGAGTACTCTGAAGATTGTTTTGAAGTTGCTAAAATAAGGACAATAAGGTCTTTATATTAAAAAAAGATTCCTGAGGTATTCCAATACATCTAAGGAAATCCCAGGGCACTAAGTGTGTATATTTCTACAGCTTGAAAAAAAGACTCACTCTTATGGCTAGTGATTATATTGATCCTGTCATTAGAGGCTGCAAGGTTACACAATGAACACAGTTTGTCAGACTTTAGGCTTCTATGAGAAAGGCAAGGGAAACCAAACTTATGTCTCTTTCAAAAGGGCAAGGATTGACTTGTGTAAAAACACCAATCCAAACTATTCTATGACTATGATTCTATGTGTACAGAGCCATTAATACAGGAAATCTTAAAAATATGCTCACCAGATTTATTTTTTTAAAGTGGTAGCTTAAAGGGCTGTTCATGAATGATCCTTTTTACACATTGAAATCTTTTTCACCTAATAGTTTTCAATGACACTGCTAGGGACCAGATCTTGGCAGATCAGTAAATATGCTGTTTTAACAGTTTTTCATATGTATTTATTGCATTTTTAAATCTATATACACAGTCTGGAAACAGACTGGAGAACACAGAGTCTGCTTTTCTTCTGCTAAAGGACTTTGATCCATCTTTACAGAGTTGAGTACAGATATTTATGCCAGAACAGAGATTAGGAGCAACCTTGGGTTATAAAAGCTGTTTCATTGGGAGAATCCTAAACTGTCTAGTTAATTTGGTATTCCCAGAGTAGAGGTCAAGATCTGTCCTTTATAATTAGGCAAAAGAGAAATGTCTACTTGTGTGGAACAACTAATAGTAAAACTTCTTGAAAAGCTCTCGGGTCAGACAGACATCTCTGAGCCATGAGAACATGAAAATCCTAACAGTATCTTCTCTATCTTTGCATTTTTAAGCCAAAATTATTTGTTAGGTTATCTTCTAAAATTTTTAAAAATCACAAAACAATTTACTGTATAATAATAGTTTAAAAAAACATTTACTGTAAGATTAAAAGACTCTTCTGTATAATGAAATGCATAAACTGTAATTTAATGAATGTTCTGACTAGAATAATACGCTATTTTTGTAAAAAATATTGCAGTATATTGGAGGTAGAGAAATTTATCATATACTGGAATTTATATGTTACATAGTGATGAAATCCATCTGTTAGGTGCTCACTTATACCATATAATGTAGTGAAAGCAGCCATCATCAATCACACATTACTCTAATCCTACTTCCATATTCTACTACTCCTGGGTCATTGAAGAAAGGCAATGGTAATGATCAGACCTGTAATTACAGAGCAAAGTAAGTACACTGCGTTCCAGTGAGGATAATGATGTTTACTTTTCATCTCAGGATAAATTTGGTGCAATCAAAATGCTAATAATGAAGTGCCAGCTATAGAATATCTACTGTGGACAACACTGCTACACCCAGGTATTGCAATTATTCTAAAAAAACAGTGAACATCATTTTGTGAAGTGCTGCTCTTGAGGGAAGTTAGAGGCAGGCATCAAAGAAAAGAGTTTTTGAAGACTTGATGTTATTCCTGACACTTATGTTATTCCTGACACTTACACTACCTAGAGGAATTACACCAAAAGGAAAGAAGTTACACAGAGATAAAAACAGTATAGATTTTTGGGGAATCTTACTTACCATCTGGTATGTTTAAGTAAATGTGTTACAACACTGAATACATTTTAGCAATTTAAAACTAGTAGATGTATTTTGGTGGGACAAATTCAAGTGAAAGGATACAATATTAGGGCAACTTCAAACAAAAAAAATCCCAAACCTGCTGAATTAAAAATGTAAATACAAATAATGGAGAAAAAATAATTCCAGACTAAATTTAAAAATAGAATTTCCAGGACACAGTGAAGTGGAGGGGAGGAGGGAAAGCCCATTGCTCATTTTAGGTGAAATTTAATTTTTTTTTCCTGAAAACAAGTGCTTTGATTTCAATGCCTTTAATTTTCTTCTTTTTAAATTTGAATCAGTTTGTAACAAACCTGTTGTTTTTGATGAAAAGAGTGAACTTTTAGGGCTTTTTAAAAGATCTTTTTGTGCTTTATATTTTGGTTGTAGGAGGGGTCAAAAGTAGTAGTTGAATGACAAATAGCATCCTTCCTGAAACTCATTTTATTATTCAGCAAAAGAGTTCATCCAACAGTTGTTCCCATTGGGAGACATTTGTATCATGCCTTAGTTGGTGCTATAAAATCAATTGGTTCTCATCAAGTGTACTCTGTGCAAAAGAGTGATAATGAACATATGCTTGAAAGAGCGTGCAGCGGTAATTGCATTGGCCTCAGCCTCTACAAGTATTCTGGACCTTGAGGCCAGCAGTGTGATCAGAAAACAGGCTTGAAAAGAAAATATAGGCAGGCCAAGTAGAAGAAAAATTAAAGCTGTGACATAAACATTAATCAGTGGCTGTGTGAAACCAACACGTCTTGTCCGATACAAACTGCACTGCCAAAGTATTGAATAGCTTTTTGTACATGTACAGGTTGCACAGACCTGCACAGCCTGTACAAAAAACCCAATAAAGGGTTCTTCTTGGACGTAAGCGTTTACAACTTAATCATTAGGGTCAGCTTTAGCAATTCTATCTTCCTAACTACATTACCATATATATAGCAGTTTTACACAGATTTAGGAGGTCCCAAAATTTAATTGATGGGTACAAGTACATATGACTCTGTGAAATGGTGCCTCTTTCTGTCTCTTAAAGAGCAGCTACTGTTTTTTTTTGGTAAATTCCTTGGAAATGATGAGACAGAAGAACAGATCACAAAGCATGATATGCATCTTTGACATTTTTTGTGGGGGAAAGTCTTGAGAAAGTAGTGGGAAAGGGTGAGAGGAACGTGGCTGATGCAGGAGCTGTGGGGAGGAGAAGAAGCAGGAGTGGTGTCTCTGTTCATCTGAGGCCTCCTGGTGAATACGATTTCTTCCCACAGCCCTCTCTCCTGGATGGACCAGAAGACAGGAACCAGACCAGAATTTTGGATTTTGTGTCCAAGGTCACTGAGACACATTCAGTACTTCCAAATGACCCTGATTGTTTTGACTTTCTGCACTACCCATGCCTGCTTTCCTGTAAGAACCTGTATCCCATGTTCCCCAAAACTCTGTTTTCACCAACAAAAAATAAAAATAAAAAAACGTATAAGACACAATTTTCAAATCGGGAGAGAAAGGGATTGGAAGGGAAAGCACACAGAGGAAAGAATTAAAAACTCTTGGCACAAGTATATAAATGTTTGTGGATGATTATTAAAAGCTCTTGTAGTTGGGATTTGGCTTAGAACAGTGCACAAGTATATACTTTTATTTCCTCTGAACAAACTTGGACTGAGAGCTCAGTGATGTGTGACAGAATGGGTGCCAAGCATAGTATTTCGCTGAAGTCATGTCAGATATGCAAGATGTCTACAGGGCATTCTTCTAGACCAGACTCATGGTCCGTACAGCAAGAGAGCCACCAGGCAGACCTCTGCCCCACCGTGCACCCCTGGACAGGCTGCTGGAGAAGCTGCAGCCAATGCAGGAAATGGGGGGAAGTGGAACAGGCTGCACTCCACTGCAGAGTTTTTTTGACAGACCTTGGAGGTCTGGAAACAGGGCTGGAAGTCATCTGAAAACAGGCAGCTCAGTGAGGTTCCCCCTGCTTCCTCTCTCGTTCAAGTGGGAAACACTGTGAGAACAGCCCTTAGGCTGATTATTTGTGCTTTCAGTCCTTATCTAGGCCAGGAGCCAAAAACGCAGAGGCCTGCACATAAAGTTACCAGCAAGTTTTGTAACCTTGAGAGAGGTTCAGCCCAAGTTCAGTTCTAAAAATACGGGAACGATCAGTGCGGGGTTATTATTCTATATGAGCAGTCTTCCTCATCCTATGGACAGAGTCTTCCCTTTTACATTAGTTTTACATTCATGCAACTCTACTCATTGGAAGGCAATTACTCATCCTTAATACGAGGGTAAATGTGAACACACTCAGGCTTTTAGCCTCTCAGCATTATGCGGATTCATTGGCGGTATGCCCAAACCCCACAGACCCTCTCCAGTCCAAGCCCCCTCTCACTTCAGTTGGTAGCTTTGCCCTACACAGGACCATGTGCTGTGGCTGTATCAAGGCTGACAATGTTGTGAAAAGTTCCATCTCACTTTTGCTGGAGTTTGCAGCTTCATTAAAAAGCCCTGTACTGATACATCCCACAAAATTCAGCCGTTCTTCAGAGCTGTTCTGTCAACCATGCTGGGGAATGTCTGGTTTATTTTGCTGGTTCAGAGTGGAAAAGCAGAAGGTAGATTAAAATGCTAAAATAAAACGTTGCTTTAAATCTTCAGATTTTGAGATTCCCTGGCTCGTACAATTTCTACAGGATGGAGTTTTTATTGCTAAGATATCACTTATAATAGTTAAATCTCTGTTATCCTCTGAAGAGGGTAGCACTCACTAGATTGAGGGTATCCTCACTGAAGTTGTGTAATTCCAAAACAAAGAAACCTACTGCAGGTTTTATTCTGTTGCTTGGAAAACATACAGTACAATTGGCGCTCAGCTTTGCCTTTTCTGAGATGTTGCAGTAAAAATTTCAAAATATATGAAAACTGTGTAAAACATGCTGAGCTAGAATAACCATTGCAATAGTATATTACACTGAACAAAGGATCTGAAAACTGCCCTTGCTTTGTCAGTCAATTCCAGGTAATTAATTTCTATGTCCAAACAAGATGCACAGGTGTGCTAACATAATGTTCACTGTTTCCAAAGCTTTGCAGATATTATTCTTCTTACTACCTGTGCATGCTTAGTGTTTGCTCCTAGAAAAGATTGAGTGCCCCACGCTGCTTCTGTATAAATTCAAGATAATGATAGTCAAATCATGGTGGCTGCATTGTGAAGAATTGGTATGAAAGGAATTGAGTTTCAGAGTTCACGGTTTGTAACCTCAGCTTACTTTATAACATTGTGCAAAACTGAATTGTCTTTAAAACCACTAGGCGCGTTCGCAACATGGGTTCATACTAGAAATGACTTGCATACTTTCATAAATATGTGAATGTTTTGTGTTAAAATGGGCTGTTTTCTCTGGTCTAACCTCCGTGCAGATCCCAGCAGTTTAGATTTGGTGAATTTGTATCTGATCATGTCAGCCTAAGGAACCAACTGGGCATCGGCCTTGATGGGCTGCCTGACATTGTACAAGATGGAAATAAAAGACTCAGGGCAAAACTGTGACCCCATACAAGTCAATGGCAGAACTCCTCTTGCCTTTAATGGGTCCAGGATTTCACGTATGGTTCTCTGCCTCATCTTTCACTCCCGGAGACAAACAGCACACAGAATATAGCAGGGACGACAGACACTAGGCTTTCTCCAGTATATAATGAGGCATTAACTGAGTGAAGTTAGAGCTGTTGGATCTCAGCAGAGAAGTGGTTTTTTTAGAAGAGGGTGAATGAAGAAAAGATAAACACACAACTGACTGGAAGGAAAAGCCACTCCTGTATATACCAGGGGAACGTGAGAGATTGCTTAGATTCTGTTTTCATTTGTTTTTTCTCCAGCTTCCTGAAGTCACTTGACAGCCTGCTAGAAAAGACTCACTACCATTCATAGGCAAAACACAGAATAATATCATGACTGAAAATACTCCCTCAACGAAACTCCCACATGCAGAACTCAGACAGTGCCATAACTTAGAGGAATTTACAGCAGCCTCTGTCAGACACCCTCCTCTCCCCCTGGTGATGATCACTTCATTCCAGCATAACGTGTTTTAATTATGGGGACTTCAGAGGGCAAAGGTGGGCTAGTAGCTTGCTTTGTTTTATGGAACATATGTATCAACGTGTTACAAAATACTCCCTCCTGGCCCATTACTTTGTTGCGGGTTTTGGTGCTATATAACAGTGTGAGATAAAGATCTTTTCCTGCACTGCTTTCACCTCCGCCACCCTGAAGCACCCTCTGAACCAGCACCTCATCCTAACGCGGTGCAATCTGGCCATTTATACAGTTGAGAAATTTCAGGGCTTTCTGAATCTGAAGTTGTCTTTTTCCTCATAAAATTGCTTCGAACTGCTGCTCCACCCATCTGCCTTTGCTGGCGTGGGGGCAGTTTGCCGGGCGGCAGCGCAGGCGGCAGGAGTAAAGGGTCGGTGCCGGACCCCGGAGCCGCAGCCGGACCCAGGA
>NW_010516991.1:1374-10070 GCF_000687285.1 Phaethon lepturus | reverse complement strand
CCTAGTGATTCTGTGATTCTGTGAAAGGAAACAAGAATTTGTCTGTGTGACATACCAGTCTAGTCAATCTAGTCTTAAATAGGTTTCTTAAATGGCATAGTATCATGATTTGTGGCTTTCAGTTAATTAGGTATCTTTAACAAGAAGTAGAATACAGAGCATTCTATGTACAAATATAATGTAATTATTATATTGTGTGTCTAAGTGATGAAGGCTAAAGATAAAAAAAAAAGCAATGAAGTGCTGTCCTTTGGAAAATGAAAAGTATAAAATTCCTATGTATCATAATGGGAAATGTTAAAGTGTTAAAACACTTCTCTCAATTTGTACTTTTGTAATAACTAATACTTAAACAACTGATTTATTTTCTGTCTTTTCCTTTTGATTAAGGTCTAAGCAGAATGTTTTTGTACATTTGGGCTTTCATGTATTTTGTACTCTTTATGGGGCTGATATACACTAGCATCTACAGATGAAAACTCAAATTGAAACACAGCTACTCTTTCTTCAAGGAGTTATTTCAAGTCATTTAAAAATTTAAGATACCATAGTGATGGCTTATTTCCTTGGAATGAGTATAACTCAAATGGCATCGTAAAAGTGTCCACATCAAAGTGAATACGAAACAAACATCAAGTGAAAATCAGATCCTTTAAAAAGCAAATTTTTCTTAAAACTATGGAAGCTGAAGATAAAAACAATGGAAGTTCACAAACCTACCCATTCCTACAATAAAGTTGCAAGGATCTATACGTTACAAGGGTAATGTAACACATGTCCATTCCTTGGTGATTTATGTCAGAAGTAACTGAAATACCTACTAATGTCTTTATAACTAACATAACCTAAATCTCTGGTGCAAGTCCTTAACTGTCTTTTCAGTATTGTTGCTTTTACATGCTCTTTTTAAAGTTCAGGTACTTGTTTATTCAAATCACATTCCTGAATGTGCTCACTCTTACGGTATTTTGAAAAAAAACAGAGCAAGGCTATGCATAGATATTCTCCTTATAGTTCCAGATGTGGTTTTTTTCCTAATGGGGACAGAGATGCTCTTGCAGTGACTAGTACTGGTCACTCTTCCCATTCAAGACAACATGAATTGCTCATTTTGCAGTTCATTACAAGAACAATGAACATATTGCTTTGCAAAGGGAGGCAAAAATAACACTACATGTAACTCTCTTTGTTTCCTCACCTCAGGCTAGATCTTTGATGAAGCAAAGGCCAGAGTTCTGTCTTTTGGGGATTCTCAGATGCATTATGTTGAATTAAACCTCAAGGCTATTCCATCTAAAATCCAGAATTAAGACTTCAATAATGTTCAGTCAATTTTGTAAAGAGACAGTTTCTTCTAAGCATATGTGTAAGGCACTCAGGAAAAAAAGTTGACAGTGGGATTAAGCAAGTTTGTAGATGACACCAAGCTGAGTGGTGCAATTGACACACCTGAGGGATGAGATGTCATCCAGAAGGACATGGACAAGCTCAAGGCACAGGCCTATGTGAACCTCATGAGGTTCAACAAGGCCAAGTTGACAGGGAAACCCCCAGTATCAATACAAGCTGGGGGATGAAGGGATTGAGTGCAGCCCTGCTGAGAAGGACTTGGGGGTACTGGTGGATGAAAAGCTGGACATGAGCCAGCACTATACACTCATAGCCCAGAAGGTCAACCGTATTCTGGACTGCATCCAAAGAAGTGTGGCCAGCAGATCGAGGGAGGTGATTCTGCCCCTCTACTCCACTCTGGTGAGACCCCACCTGCAGTGTTGCATCCAGCTCTGGCACCCTCAGCACAGGAAAGACATGGAGCTGTTGGAGACAGTCCAGAGGAGGCCACCAAAATGTCCAGAGGGATGGAACACCTCTCCTGCGAGGACAGGCTGAGAGAGTTGGGGTTGTTCAGCCTGGAGAAGAGAAGGCTGCAGGGAGACCTTATTGCAGCCTTCCAGTACTTAAAGGGGGCTTCTGAGAAAGATGGGGACAGACTTTTTAGCAGGGCCTGTTGTGGCAGGATAAGGGGTAGTGGTTTTAAGCTAAAAAAGGGTAGATTTAGAATAGATCTAAGGAAGAAATTTTCCACAATGATGGTGATGAAACACTGACACAGGTTGCCCAGAGAGGTGGTAGGTGCCCCATCCCTACAAACATTCCAGCTCAGGTTGGATGGGGCTCTAAGCAATGTGGTTTAGTTGAGGATGTCCCTGCTCATTGCAGGGGGGTTGAACTAGATAATCTTTAAAGGTCCCTTCTAACCTAAAATATTCTATGATTCTGTAGAGTCTGTGCCACCAAAAGCAGTACACAGATTATTCAGAGAACAAACCAGCCAGGCTGGGCTCAGGCACAGCCTCCAGCAAAGCTAGGTATTGAAAACTATACCATGAAACATACCTAGATAGCCTGTTGCAGGCTTCCTGCTGCAACAGGCAGGTGGAAAGATGCTAGGGAGAAAGTTGAACATACTTTCCTTGCACTTTCTTTGTTCAAAGCAGTCTACACACAGTTCCTACTTCCTCCCCAAGCACATTCTTTCTGGGAAATGTATATGTGATGCCACTTTGTAGTAGAAGAGAGCTATGCAGGTAAGAAACCCACAGTGCCAGTCCTTATCTCCTTGGACAAAAACAAAGCAGGGAAACTGCTGACTGACTGACTGCTTTGATGCATAATTACCCTCTTTACCCACACCTTAAATCTACCTTATCTTAGTGTTCCCAGTATCTATAACAATTGTGTACGCTGGCTCCTGATTCATCAGGAACTGTTTATTCACTGTGGATGTAAGGACAGTCTTTCAGAAAGGGCACTGATTAAAGAGACACATGAACAATTATTTTTAAAGCTTCCAAAATTTTTTCCTTTTTTTATTTAATCATGTTCTCCATTGATTTTAATTAAAGTCACTCAAAGTGAATCAGGGCATGGAGAAATATTAACGGTTGTTAACTGAGACTAGGATTTCAAGTTAAATATCTGTTGGAGATGTTGAAATATAGATTATGTAAGCTAACTGTAGGCACCCAAAAAATGTTTTGTGCTATGATATTTCTCTATGCTGGCTCAAGAGGGAAGCAGCTATGCTGAAATATCATCAGCAGGTCTATTTCCAGAGAACATCAAGCTGGGAAGTTACTGGGTCACAGCTTTGCTCTCAAGTTTACATCTAAGGGGTGCCAAAGTCATTCCTACTGTAAGTCATCTTCCTAGTGTCACATCGAGTAGGAGTATAATCTGTTCAAAGACGGATTTGCGACTGCTATATCCCTATATGCAAAATCTAGGGAGAAGTATTTAAAGAAGTAATAATTTAATGTAGTCATTTCTTTAGATAGTCTAAATATTCATACATCCAAAGCTCTGGGTGCACATACAAAATATTAATAGAAAATCCAGGAACATCATGAAGTCTTATGATATATGTCCCAGAGCTAGTTTGTCAGAGGAAACTGCTGCATTCTACAAGTTTTATTGCTCTCCAGAGTTGTTTGATTTTTCCTTTTTTTTCTATGCCCTAAATGTTACTAGAGAAGTTCAGAAAATAACTTTGATTTTTCAAATACTCTGTGTAACTTTTGATGGAGAAAAAAAGAGAGAAAGACGAGGTGAGATGGACAAGGCAAGGGGGAAGAGGAAAGGGAAATGAAAAAGGAAAGAGGAGGACTAAAGGGAAGGGAAAGTGTAAGGAAAAGAAAAAGACAAAAATAAAAAGAGGAAAAGGAAAAAGAGAAAAATAGAAAAGAATAAGAAAAAAACAAGTGCATGTTTTGGTTCAATTTACTTAACAGGACAAAATTGTATATTCTAAAATACCTTGTTATTAGGATAGAGCTTTACTCTCCATCAGATTGTTCAATGAAAAACACATATTTATTTGAAAAGCCTTCAGTCAGGAAATTTGAAAAACAGTTTACCATCTCAAGTTTCCTCAAAAAAAATTTCATTTGACCTGATGAGACAAATCAGGACCACAGCAGTGATTTAATGGAGCAATCAACAATGTGTCAAATCAGATTGATATGTCCCTTCAGAAACCTGACAGGTGATTTGATCCCCACCAGCACAGACAAATCTTCCCCAGAAGACCCTGTTGCTAACACAAGCTGTAGAAAGATTTTTCCAGTCAACTGTTTTTTATTTTGCCCTTGAATTTAGGTGATTTTTTTTGTCCAACCCTTTTGCTTTGACTTGATTTAAATAGTATTGTCCTGACCTAAAGATGTTACTTATGACAGAACATAGCTTTTACCTTCCAAAATGTCAAACCTTTTATGAAGTGGTGAAAGTTGTTTCTCTGCTACAACTAAATTAAGAAAGTAATAAATGTAATTTGCACGAAACACCGGTTCTAATAGCAATAAATTCATTTAAGAAAATGAAACTCACAATAAGAGTCAAGAAGCAAGGTTATCTTCTTTCTGGATTTTAAGTGAGTTACTGTAGAATGACTGCAGGGAAAGGCAGAGGGCAAACAACAGGTATAAACCAATTAAGAGCTCACTTTATTTCAAAACAATTACAAATAATTTCATGTTAAGTGATTATTTGGTTTTATAACGTATGCACATTTGAAAACTGTATTGAAAAATGTCATAAAAAATATGTTTTTATCTTGGATCAATGGATAACCACAGGAGTTGCCTTGCTGCTTCCAAATTTGTTAACTTAAAGGTCTTTATGCTCTTTGATTTACAGCCCAGTCACAGGCTTACAAACAGAAATAATTTTTTTTAAATAAGACCTTTACTGTAATTTGACATACCAGGCTGCAGATATAGTGGTCCTGTGTGTACTAGTAGACTTCATCGTTGCTAAGGCCAGGGAGATAGAGGGTGTTATAAATAATTTACTGTATCAATTAATATTCAACATTATATAATTAGGAAGTTACCATATACTGTTTATGTAATGCTGGCTGCATCATGAAAAAAATACAAATAAGCAGAGTGTCAATAAACATTATCAGCACAACAAACAAGCTGGCCAGGTCTCTGGTCCCTGTCGGGACAACTCGGGGAAGCTCTGCAGCTTGCGGTGACGGACGTGTGCACACAAGGAGATTTCAGGAATGCAGAGGTAAAGCGAGGGTAAGCGGCAGCGTCCTCTCTCCCGGTGCTGCCCCCCAAACGGGGTGTTGTGGCGCAGGGGAGAAACAGCACATCGCCAGCACTGCTGTGCATCCGTCCTCTGCTATGACTGTCCAGCAGCATGATTTAGTCTCCCGCTAGGTCATCCTGGGAACAGCCTGTAAAAAGCAGCTCAGGATCTGGAGGGTTCAAAGATGGAGACACCTTTTGCTCCTTGGTCATTCTGGGTGCACCCAGCTTTTGGTAGTGCAGTTTCTTCAGCTGCAACCAGGTCAGGAGCATGAGCTATGAGTGTACATGAACTAGAGTGTGACCAACGATGGATATGAGTGGGCAGGTAAGGTGGTAGGTAGATTTACAACAGAAAGGAAAAAGAAAATCAGTTTAATATACACATTTTATTTACATAAATTGCTTCTCCACATAAGATCTGCAAGTAATTTCCATTAAAAAGGCATGAGCTTGTAGAGAGAATTGGGAAGAGAATAATTTCTTCTATAAAAACTTAGGTCTGCATGATGGTGTTTGTTTTTCTTTATGAAGTGTGAAAAAGTCTGTTTAACCTCTGAGCAGTTGAATAAGGTAATTATTTGCAATGCATTAGCAGTAATATGAAATTTCATATAAAGTATGCGTGATCTGAATCAAGAGAGTGTAAGGTCATTTCTTTTTAACGATGTCAGTTCATAATTAAAATCAACAGAAGGGGTTTATTTTTGGAGGATGGGAGCTAGTCTTTAAATGTGCCTGTTAGAGATCTTGTGTCCAATCCCAGTCTGACTGCTTTATTAAAATGTATTTGCTGTACTTCTCTAACAAAAATTAATTTTAACACCTTTCTGCATACAATCTCCTTCCAGTTAGAATAATTTTTGTTTGTAATTATAAAGTCATCAGTGTAACGATTGGAGTTTGAAGAGTATAGTTTATTTTTTTAATTACATTTAATGAATAATTGAAAATTACATTAATCTAATGAAAATAAATTTGAATTCATGACTGTTTCATTTTAGTTTTTATTAAATCCATTTATCCATACCTGTACATGTTCTACAGCTTGAACCTGTCATTAAATATCCCAAATAAGATCACAACAATCTGATCACTTATTCCTGTTATCTCCTAGATTATATGCACATGAATGTGGTCAGTTAGATGCCTACAGTGAAATTTGGTGTCTATTAAAATTAAAAACACAATTACTAGTTATGTAGACAGGTCAATACTTCATCCATGGAAATGCACAGCACAGTCAACTGTGGATAGGTCTGGGAAGGTCTTTGAGAAGAAATACTGCTTTCATCTCCTTCAGTCTATGCAGCTCTGACCTGAAAGATAATGATGACCCTTGGCCCTCATTAACATCGAGAGCGTCTGAAAATGTGTTCAACATTTTTTCAGCAGCTTACAAGTACCATGGCATAACCCCAAACCAAGAGCCTATTAAAGGTAACATGTATGACCATTGGCTCTGTGGACATGGGATCAGGTTTGTTCTATTAGACCTAAAGGTCAGAAGAAGACAGCACCTGAAGCTACTGGAAGTCATTCTTTGATGATGAGTAGATAATGTTTTAAGAGATTCATCTGACAACTTTATCCATCCAGAAGCTGTCTAGTCCAAATTTTCAATTTTTTAATTTACATTACAAAAAAATCTTACATTGAGATGATTTAGGCTCTCAAGGTTTCCTTTTTTATATAATGACTGAAAGAAAAGTTTAAATGAATGGTTAGATTGTACGATCAATTTTAGATAATCTTGATTATAAGAGAAAAATTCACCATGTAGGCAACTTAAATTTCCAAAATAATTATCAGTTCAGGTGTTATCAGGTTTCCTATGTCCAGCTTCAGACTTCACAAAGTCATGTGGGCTGCAGAAACCTCTATTCTGTGGGCGTTGGGGTATGCCAGCTGGCTGGAGCTATCAGTGGGCATAATCCTATGGTATTTGGAAGTGCTACATCAAGGAAGGAACTGCTATTCAAGATGTTGAACTGAGTCAAACGTCTTCCAAAAAAAAAAACAAACCTGTAATTCCACAAAGAGTTAAATCAGGAATGGTTTTGATTACAAAATTGTGATAGAAATTGTATATTCTTACCTCCAAATTGGCTATTCTGGCCATGCAAATAGTCATTCTGGACTATTAAAACACTTCCAGTGCCATTCTGAGACAGATTATGAAATTATTCCAATGAAGATTAAGGAAATAAAGGACCTGATTTCTGGATATTTTCAGGTTTATAAAATGCAGGATACTGAATATTTATCTATGATCCATCAAAAGACATCTTTAAATTTGAGAAAGCCAAGACTATATCCCTAATTTATTTTTACTTTAGGGAATATAGGGTTCATTTTTATTTGAGCTCTGTTGGTAATGAAAAATGGATATTCCATCATAAAATTAACAACCTTACTGTGTGTGGCTTGCAACTGTCATTAAACACACTTTTTATTTTATGACCTCACAGCAAATTAATGTCCTTACATTGAAAAATCTGTCTATTTGAGAGAAAAATATTACTAGAAGATTAGGGAAAAAAAATTATTTAATTGATAACTAATTTACTATGGA
This sequence comes from Phaethon lepturus, assembly GCF_000687285.1. Taxonomy (NCBI): domain Eukaryota; kingdom Metazoa; phylum Chordata; class Aves; order Phaethontiformes; family Phaethontidae; genus Phaethon; species Phaethon lepturus. The sequence goes on along the minus strand of NW_010516991.1, from coordinate 2,396 downwards.
ATTTGCAGCAAAACTGTGTAGCATAAAATCTTCATGGTAAAACAGTCTGCATACTCCTAGTTCACTATTGCTAAAATTGTAATCCTGATTAATGATGATGTATCATATGGAATGATTTCAGTTCATAAATCTATGCATAAGAATGACCTATATTTTATATCATTAGCAGGAAAAATAAAAAAAAAAAGCCACAAAATGCTTTTAGCATAATATTTAATATCAAGACTAGGAGACAGATAGTGTTTCCTTTCTTAAATTAATTTATTCACTGTTTTGATCCTGATGTCATTCCTGCATTTTCCTAAAACCAGAAAGATTCTTCTTCATACTTTTCATAAGACGTCCTCCTTGGACACATACAGTTTAAGTGTGCCTTGTTACATGTAATATTTCTGTGAGGTTTTCTTAAGGTGTGTGTGATGCTCTAATAGCCTCACCAGATAGGAAAATATAAAACAAAATAATAGTTGTGAGTGACAAGGTTGCTGCTCACATTCATGTCCATATATTAGGCTCACTCAAAAAAAGAACATCTCAGTTTGCCAGGTAGACATAATTAGCAATCACAGTTGGGTAGAAAAATAATAATGAAAAACCTTAAAGTTATACTAGGTAAGCAATGTAATTTTTCAAGTTTCTGACAAGAAATAGGTTCAGAGATCAGTTTATCATATCATTTTACAGGATACAAGAAGACATTTCTTCCTTCAAGGTTATCATATGCCATATGCCTTGCTCTATAGGTTTGCCAAAAGTCACTTACTGCCATATGTCCTAAGCCGTTTGTTTTTCAAATAGTAGCTCAGCTGCTGTAGACACTATCTGATGAAAGTAGTCAGAAAAAGCTAATGTTTGTGCATTCTGCTATCAGAGACTCCATTTTTCTGTGTAAAGCAGGTATCATGAGAAACATGTACATTTTAAACCTGGATATTGAATTCTCCATAAGACAATTTTAAGTGACATGCATAGTTCCACCTCCTGTAGCGCTCAGCAGAGAGGACAGGTTTGTCTGTACAGGC
>NW_010516991.1:0-1363 GCF_000687285.1 Phaethon lepturus | reverse complement strand
TCCCTAACAAAAATATTAGAACTTCAGAAGGCTGAGAAACCTGTCAAAACAGTGTTTAAGAATCAGTGTTTAATCACAACACGCTTACCAGTGTAGTGAGTAGCTGGAAGGAACAGAAAGGGGGGAAAGCATCCTTCATCTGTAATCCTTCCTTTCTTTCCCACAGCTGTTAGACAGCTGCTTTGTCAAGCAGTTTCTTGAAAATTCAGAAAAGCCAATCGTTCTGAAAAAACGTTTGTCATGTGCCGCTGCATAAGATTCATGATCCTTTAAGTAAGACCTTAACTTAGGGCAGAAGTAGTGCAGCAGGCCACACAACACGTTAAGCTGTTCTTATTGAGCTAACCACTGTCTTTCTCAAGAATCTAAATAAGGGATTTGTGGAAGCAGGAAGCATGTTTGGGAAATATATTATTAAATATCGTTTAAAATCCTAGAACTTTGCTCTGGAAGTTATCATATTTAAGCATATTTTATTACAAGTTTTTTTCTTAATTTTCATGCTACTAATTTTAAGTTTTATTACATTCATAATTTTACCTTGCATCTAACTTTTTAGCCTCAATATTTCTTAAAATAACAGTTAAAGAAAAGCTTGTTTTAAAACCTTGGAAAAGACATAGAATGAAAGATAGATACAACCATGGCAGTTGCCAGTGATCTAATGATCAGAGCACAACAGAGGCATCCACTTATGCCTACATTATACTAATTGTTTCTTTGGCTTAGACAGATCAGTTATAGTCTTTCAATTTGAAAAAAGAGTTGAGACAAGATTAGTTACCTCCTTCACAGGATGCTGCATGGATTAATTAGTTAACATTTGTTTAGCTTTTTGAAGATGGAGAGCTCTATTTAGGTACTAAGTACTACTTCCATGAAGAAAAATATGTTAAATGCTTACTGAATAGCAGTGCTGTGGCAACACAGCTGTTTGGCTTGGAGTTACAAAATTACTCTTTTCCTATTTACAAAATTCCTCTTCCCCTCCCACTAGAGCTCTCACAGCATCCACAGTGTTGTTGCTCCAGACTGTGAAAGCAGCAGGCATGTGTGGCCATCACTGCGGGCATCAGGGTTCTGGGTGGGCTGAGATTAGCTGGCAAAAACACAGCAAACCAAATATTGATCATATACACTGGTAGGAAAGCAATCAGCGTATCACACAAGAATGAAACTGTGAGTAAAGTTAATATATCATTTTATTTCGTTCTCTATGCTTACAGTGCAACCAGCTGTCTGGGCAGGGCTGAAGGTGCAAGTTCAGAAATGGTGCTCAGCTTTTACTCTTGTACTGCATATGGGCAGCTATAGTAAAAGTCTTACTATTTTCAAGCTGTATCATCATCCTCAACTCTATGAG
>NW_010516990.1:50044-55075 GCF_000687285.1 Phaethon lepturus | reverse complement strand
CGCAGCGCGCTGGCAACCGTGCGGGCTTGCTTGTTTGTGGGGAAGCGGGAATGTTAATGGGCTTGCTTTCTGCTGGGAGAGACAGTAGAAAGGAAAAAAGGCCAGCGGGAGGGAGAGAAGGAAATCCAGGACAATTACCGGGTGACAAGTAGAGCAAGGGAAAAATCAACGTGAAGACAGTGTTAGAAAAGAGAGAGACCAAAGAGAAAAAGGGATCTAATAAGACATTAAATATAGTGCCTATACTGTGTCCTGGGCATGGGCTCCACAGAGGGGGCGTTTTGTCTGTAATTCATATGGCAGGCTTCCTTTCAGCTAGGAAAACAGATTCCTTTCTTTTTAAATTGAGTAACAGTTTTAAAAGCACAGATTGCAATTACAGGCAACAAGAGCGTTCACAAACTCGAGCTTGAGCCCTGCGGGCCGTGGGGATGCCAGGCGCGGCAGCAGGGACCCCCACGCCCTCGCCACCACCGGCCGACCTCTCCCCAACCGGCAGCTGCCACCACCACCAGATTTATCACACGCTATTTCTCTGCAAACAGGCGAGCAAACATGGCTGTCCCCAGGAAGAAGAGACATCTGTGCCCAGCTGAGTTTCACCTCAGCCAGAGAGGGGACGGAGCTGGTATCAAAACCCAAAGAAGAAAGAAAAGCAGCTTCCAAATGCTCTGAGTTTTCTGAGTATTTGTAAAAGCAAGAGCAATCTTCAGTTGTAAAAGCAAAGTAGTGAGTATTTTTTTTTAATTTTAACCAAGCTGACATTAATCAGAATATTTTGAGAGTCTCTGATGGTAGTAAAACACATTAAGAAAGCGAGTGTCACAATGGCATGCGGCATTGTTGAGATGTCCCTATAAGAATGCCTTGTCCCCAAGGGACGCCGTCTCTCTCGTGTACATGCAACAGCAGATTGAATATTTGGTAGGTGAACTTCCAGATGCCTGAAGTCAATGGGAGGCTTGCTATTGACGTCAGTGGAGCTAGAGTTTCAGTCAGTAACTGGTGGCAGACATTGTGAAATATTTTCTAACTGCATTTTCTTGTTGTTCATGACCGACTTTTCTCCGTTTATGCATGGCTCCCCTTTGCTCTGCCCCAGCCCATCACATCTGAGCTGCGTCCTGCAGCCTTCACTCCAGAGCAGGGTAACCCTCCCTCTTCTCATGGTGCTGAGTCAGCGCTTAACAGGGGTGTCATTGTCCTTCAGTATGCGTTATGCAGATTATTTTACGATGAAAATTTATAATTTGGGAAGAGCATATGGTTCTGATTCAAACTGGAGTCTGCATTTGATCCTGATGTAAACAGACCAGCTTTGGACTCAGAGACTCCCACCATTTGGCAAATAGCAAATATTTCGGATCCCTTCCAGCTCTCCCGGGAGTATATGGGAGGCTTGCCGTTGATTTCAATAGTAGCAGGCTCTAGTGAAATAGAATATTATAGAAAACAAGATATCCCTCTAATCCTTCAAATTTAGCTGTTCAGTGGGAAAAAATCAGAGAAGCAAATGGAAAGAACTGAGCAGAAAAAGCACCAGAAGACCAGAAGGGGAGAGGCAATGGAGCGTGGCAGAAAAGAAGGAAGTGCAGAAAAGTAAGAAAGAAAATTGGCAGGGGAGAAATACGAGGGAAGAGAGGAACACAGGCAGATAATATTAAAAATACAGGAGAAAAGCAGAACCCAGAGACAGAGCTGGAAAGAACTATATTTTTGGTGAGTATGGAGGGAGAAAGGAAGAGGAAGTAAGGCAGAGGGACTCCCAGGTCTGATGCTGCAAGATAAATGTTAAACACATATTTATGCACAAGTAGTGCACTGACAGGCCTGGAGTTAAGCACGTACTTAAATGCCTTGCAAAGCAGTGACAAAATAAAAATATGCAGAGGAGGGAGAAGGTCAGAAGGGAAGGAACACAATCCAGCACTTGTAAAGAAAAAGTATCTGTAAGATATAAAGATACGTCTTCCATCCTTTGGGGGGTGTGTGTGTGGACAATGGAAGAGGAAAGGGCTCTGCTTTTAACATAACTAAGAAAGTTATTGATTCCTTTATAGGTGTCCAGACCCCTAAGCTTTATTTGAACCTATATCCCAACAGCAAATAAGTCTTGGAAAGATGAGGTTTACTGAATTAAGAATTGTTCTTAGATTGGTTTTACCTTGAGACTGATAAAACAACCAAATATCTTCTGCCTGTTTCCTACTTTGTGGTGTTGTGTTGGTGTGTTGTTGGCTCTTGCCAACTGTATCAACCAGAGCTAAATGCAGCCTTTTCCAAAGAAGTCCCTGGTGGTTTCTTCTGTGCCCACAAGCAGGCTCTGGTGATGCCTATCCACCAGAGCTGCATGGAAGATTGGAAGAGACAAGGTGATGGGCAGCTCTGGTTTCTTTTCTCATATAGGTTAATGGGAAGTAGGTAATCTATGGCTGAGACCAAGCAGATTTGCAAGCTGCTTGTTATTTTCTGACTACAAATGTGCTTATAAATTTCACAACCTATTGGCTCTGTTGAGGACTTCTACAACCGTGCAACTGTGCCTTCTCTGCAGTGGCCTCAATGAGAAAAAAATAGAAAGCATAAGTTCCTTCCTTTTTTGTCTCAAAGCAAACTCAGTCACAGTACATGTTGCCTGCCTTTATTAACAGCTATGTCATACTTGGTTCTGTATTCTGGAAAAACTTTACCAAAATATATTGTAAATTGATTAAGAAGAAACAAATTCTGAGAACCTGGGAACTGCAGGGTACAACCTCCACTCTGCTATTCTACCAAAAAAAAATCCAGCTTCCCACTAGTAGCATGAATGTTATTCTTAATAACTGCTTGAAATTTCCACATACTCATAAAATTCCTTTAAAAAAAGACTCATTAGAACCACTGCGGAAATGGATTTAAAACAAAACAATTTTTCTCCACACCTCTGGGCTGACATTTCTTGGCAACTGAAGTTTCAAGCACTCTCTGTGGAGTTAACAGAAAAGAAAACTAACTCTTTCTATATTCAGAGAGCAAATCCTTATTTCACTGAGACTGTTGCAGTAAAGACCATCTCTGCTGCCTTGGAGATGAGGGTAGAGAAACCCCCTCATCCAACTAATCTCCCTGGCAATTATGAGCCAGGACTCATTAACATTTTAAGTGAGGTCCTCTTTCTCTGAAAGAAGAAGAAAAAACACCCCTTCTCCCTAAACGAAGCCACACCATTCTCTGGGAAACTGACTTCATGTTTTTTCCAGTGCTGCCCCTCATGCATAGAAGCTCTTTGTAAACACCCTGAATGTTACCTCATTGTTTTTCCTTGTAGCATCAAAACTCCCCTTCGCCATGATGCCTACAGAAAATTTGGCACAGATTAGACCAATCCCATGGTTTACGAACCTGATCTGCACTCTTTGCTATTGTTTTCCCCATCTCTCTGTATCCATCTGCTGTGTGCCTCACAGGTAGACTGAACCATCTCAGGTCGGGACCTTTCTTTTTTTTTGCCTGCTTGCAAATTCTGGGTGCTACATCTATGTGGATGTCTAAAGAGAATGATCCCAGGTGCCTGGATGGAGTTCCCCCGAAAGCTAAAGTTCTCACCCCAGCGTCCCTCAGCCATGAATTGTTAATGCATTGACAAGTTACAGTCAGTTTTTTACACCCTATTGATATAGCATTATACCAGCAACTAAATCCTAAGGGGAAAAAACAGCAGTTGCTCAAGCTGTGTGATAGGAGGAAGAAAAACTCAATGACAACAACAACAAAAAAGGGCTTTTTGTATTTCTAGTGATGTAAGTTCTGTATTACCAACAGTACTGCAGATACTGGAGTGCAGACTACAACGGCAGCATAAAGCGTGACCGTGGCATTGCCTGTTGGTTCGTGCAGGGGAGAAAGAGTTCTTACTGCCATTGCTGGTAAAAAGGGGAAAGTACTGCTCCAGACATCTTCGTTGGCGTATGCCATCGACCCACAGTTCCTGCCATTAGCACTGGCGCATCTCAGCTCTGGTGGGTGAAGGATCCCAAGGAGACCTCAAGAAGGACAGGAACTCTTGCTCTGTGCAATGATCTCGTTTCCAGGCACCCTAGTTAAGGGTCATGGATTGTCTTTCTCTGCCATGAAGGCTTCAGAGCAAGAGGTGACACAGAGTCAAAAAAAATGTTGCAAGAGAGAGCCCTGCAGAGGAGCAGAGCAAAGATGAGGTTGAATTTTAAAGACAGCTGAACTGGTAGTCGTGGATGTAGCTGGCAAAATGGAGTAATCACATTTTTTCAGGCTTGAGGGAGGTGCTGTTTGCTGCGTGGTGGCTGGTGAATTGGAGGGAGCACAGCCATGCACTGACTTCTGTACATTTCCAGTGGGCACCTCCCTAGGGGAGGGAGCTAGAGCTGTAATTGCCCACGATCCTGGAAAGAGGTAATGACTTCCCCTGACGTACTGTGTGTTTGTACAACACTGCCAAGGCTGAGAGCTGGCCCCCATTCAGGCACCACACAGAGGCACCTAACTTGGAAGCTCTGAGTCCCTCTCTAGAGACTCATCCCTCATGTGTGTTGGTCCATCAGTGGTATGAATTGTCCTGTGGGGATTTTGCAGTCTTTCATGATTTTATTGAAAATCTAGCTCAGCTCAGTCTTTAACTTAACTACCCAGGTAAGCACCTAAGCCAGAAGTCCTACAAGTGAAAGTGCTTTGGATAGCAGTGTATATTTGGATTTCCAGTCTGCTGGGTAGATAGACTGCCTGGTTATTTATGAGCAAGATACATACCTATGTGAATCCCCAGAGAAATTAATTTAACATTGATAGGTCTAAAAAGAGAGGGAGATGGTTGCTTACATTGGAGCAGAGGAGACTTGACCTTGAGAGCCAGGTACAATGAGCATGCAAACATTTTACACAAGGCAGAAACAACTCCAACAGCAGACGCTGAAGGAGAAAGCAAGTACAGGGACCATAAAATGGCAGAATTAAGGCAATATGCTAGGAGGTAGGAGATGGAAGGGGGAGTTCATGATCTTCTGGAAGAAAAGTGAT
>NW_010516990.1:41108-50013 GCF_000687285.1 Phaethon lepturus | reverse complement strand
TTCCTGCATGTGCTCTAGGGACTAGACAGTGGGGAAAAGGGCCACATTTCTCCCCCTCTGTTCATGTTTTGTGTGAGGCCAGTTCTTACAGATGCACTCATAAAATACCAGTGGGATAGGGCCCAGACTTTGAGACCAGTTGACATCACTCAGTTTGCGAATGCCTACAGTGCTTTTTTATTTGTTGGACTGCTCATTATGGCCGAGATGTAAAGAGTAATGTGTGAGTCCATACCTCTATGGTATATGGCTTAGGTATGTAGAAAATTACTGGATGAAAGTGGGGTAGCTAGTTTAGGCAGTTCTACCTTAGGGTGGCAGCTCAGTGGGAGGTTTAAGGATTTAAGTTTTGGCCTTTGGCGTATAAATTCTTTTGTGGAGCCTATGTATTGAACATAAAGGCAGACTCGATGACTTAACAACCCACATGTTACCCTGACTTTCCTGCTCATGAGCCAAGTAGAGTGAAGTTTAAATTTGCTATATGTAATCATCATTACACTAAATTTGAGTCCTTTGTGCATGTATTAGAGAAACTAAAAGCAAATATTGATAGCCCCAGTGGTAACTAGATGTAGAAGCAAAAACCTTGGGCAACTGATGAAAGACAGGGACAGGGATATAACATGGGAAGAAATACACACCGAACTGTAAGAAGAAAAATCCTAGTTGATTGGTTCCTAATGTAGTAAAACAATTCGCCCTGGGACTTGTAAAATAACTGTGAGAGCTTAAAGCGATTCAAATTGGCAGTTCTAGCACAGTCCCGGAGGACACGATGCAATAGCCATGTTTAAAACCTATTGCTGAGTTGTTCGGAAGGCGGAGGAGCCAGCGCAGAGCCACCGCAGGGGTTAGGCCGTGGGGCAGGATGTGCGCTGGGGCTGGGGAGGGATCGCCTCTCCTCTTAACCTCTCTCCTTTGCACTGGTTATGGGAAGAGTTGAGAGACTTTGTCTCCAGGATGCCCAGCACTGCTGCTCCCTGTGGCCTCCCAGGACCCTTGTATAACTCTTGTTCTTTAACATTTCTTCCATGTGAAGCTGTACTGGAAACCACCGCAGTCTTTTAAGTATGGGAACTGTTCTTCAAAAGACCAAAAACATTCAAAACGGAAGATCCTTTCTATCATCTGTGCCGACTACGGCTAGACATGAGAAAAGAAACCAGTCTAGGTCTGCAGGCTGATGACTGGGGTATCCCAGGAATAACTCACCCCAACTGTTTTTGCAGATGCTTGAAGGACCATGCACTGGGCCTTCGGTGAGGGCTTACTGCAAGTGTTTCAGTACGGTTCCTCTCACCTATGGCGGACAAATGTGGAGCCGAGCCTGAAAGCACATCCCCGTGGACCAGAGAGACCCGACGGTCTGTCTGCAGGGTGCTGACGATCACGGGGTGAGCGCACCCGCCTGACCAGATCTCGGCCAGCTGATTAATTGGTAAGGCCGTGGTGTGTCACCCACCAACCCATGTGGCTTTGTTGAGTTTCCCCAGCGCTTCTCACCGGCCTCACTTTGTTTCGGGGTTGTCTCTGGGTTTCGTGAGCCTGACGTGCTCCCCGAGACGCAGAGACGGCGGTGGCTTTGCTCTGGTACGACTGCCCGGCCCGTGGGCCCTGCAGGCACTGTCCAAGTCCCTCACCTCGCCGTACATCATGCGACGGGTCTGCACGGTGCGACACGTAACTTCTGTACAGCCCTTTTCTTTCGCTGAGCTGTATTAAGCAAACTACCAGGCGCCATGGGATAACGTGTCAGAACTTGACTCTGAAAGCACTCCGCAGGTATTCAGGGAATTATAATAGCTTTGTCAGGTCAGGGTCTGAAAGTTGTTAAGTCTGACATCACTTGATCATCCAAAGTTATGTAATGTTGGTATTATGTTTTATAATTTAAAAATACCCTGTTTTTCTCTGCTCAGGCGGAAGCTTTTTTGCTCCTTACCTCTGAGAAAGGCTTGTTTGTATCACTGCTAGCCTACGTGGGCAGAGTCCGTGCCCACCTTCTCGGGTTCGTGGCCCCTTGCAGAGACGGTCCCCGGGGAGCCTTGACCCTCATCACAGGAGCAGCGATGAGTAGCCGGCAGCGGCATCATCTTCAAACGGCTGTGCTACTTCCAAATGAACGCCCACCCCTAGACTTGTATAATTAAGCAGAAAACTGAGCCGACCATGCGGCACAGCTGTCCCTGTCTGTTCCTCAGCTCTTCGGATACTCATGCACCAAATAAATCAGCTGAGAGCGAACGGAGAGAGATTTTTGTCCCTCATCTCCATACGCAGCGGCCGGTGCGGTTTGAGAGGTATGGGATGGACAGTGAAACAGGGAATATAGCTCATATAGCAGTCAGAAGTGTGACCGTGCCACAGCTCTAATTCAGGTAGTGAGGATATTGCAGCATTACACGGCTTTGTAGCAGAGGTTTCAGCATGAGGTATTCAGTGTTCCTGGAGGTTTTTCCCAGTACATACCGTAATGTTTCAGCTTCCTTGCTACCAGCGCGTGACCTGTTTAGCATTAAGCTTGCTTGGGTACCTCTGCCTGAGCTGCAGTCAGCTCTCCTAACCGTTATTTCAGACTTAGCCAGAAGACGAAGGTAGCTGAGGAGAACCTACACCTCTAAGGATTAGCTTCATGGCACAAGATTTCCCCCGGTTATTCCCCATGTGGTAGTTTCCTCACCGCTCTGCTCAGAGCTGCTTCGGGAGGCGCAGGCTAGCCCCAGCCTTGAGGCAGCACTGAGCACAGAGGTGTGTCAAAACGCGCGGGGCCGTACGTGTGGAGGAGGAGCTGACGATGATGCACCAGTTTCCTGCGCATTCATCCTCACCAAGGCAAATGCTATTTTCCAGCAGTATAAAGATATCAGTTGCAGAGTTATTAAAGAACGATTCCTTGTGTCTAGGGTGAGCAGTTTAGTGGTGGATGATGTCTACACAGAGTGCAATGTAATATTGCGTAATTAAAGCTTGCATGCTCCCACCCTTCCCGTTAAATTCTGTGGAACTGGGCTTACAAAAACACCAGCAAGACCCAAGTGATTATCAGGAAAGTGATCAAAGCAATTTTTCACATGGAATTGCAAGCAAAGACATGTTTCATCAAGGCCAGCTCCAGCCTCTCTGGTTTGTTTCCATCATTATAAATGCAGTATCTGTGCAGTACTCACTGCGTGTGAGTGGAGGCTGCTACCACTCTGAAAGGCACGCCATGCCCCTCATGAGTGACCGGGGATGGAAGAGACCTCCCCCAGCCTTTCAGTCCCCAAAAAAGGAAGGGAAGTGAGATTGACTGAAAGCTAGGCTGCTCTTATTCAACAGAGGTGTGGACAGGCCACTTTTGCAGCCGAGAACTGTGGCTCTTGTCCATGCTGCATTTCTCCTCCATGAAAAAAGTTTCTCATCTCGAACATAAGAGGCCAGGCCACTGTCTCGTCCTGCTGCTAGTGCGGTACCTGGGGCAAAGCCGTGTCAGGTTTACTTAGTAGATTATGGATGACAGTGAGGGTTTCAGCAGCTCCACTCCTGAGCACCTTCACCTTACTGAGACCTCATTCTGAGAAATGAAAGGCTCCCCAAAAGAAAAGCCCCAGGCTGGAAGCCCCAGTAAGGGCAAGTGGGCAAGAAGCTTCCCAGCTCTGTTCTCAGCTCCTCTGAGCAGCGGACGCCGCAGTCATCTATCAGCCCCCGTGAAGCTCTGGCAGACGCTCTGCTATTGATGGGTTTGAGGAATTTTGCGTTTCAGATTTTACGCCTTTCACAAGTTGCTTCTCAGGACCTCTCTCGGCTTGCCATATTACAGCTTTGCCATTAGCTTACCAGAGCGCATGATCACTTCTTTCCTTGTTCAGACACACTTTTCTGGCACTGGGACAAAGAGGTAGCTGAGACATACCCCCCGTCAGGTAAGGTGCACATCAGTTACTACCATTTCTCAAATGGAGACGTTTTTCGGAATTGCGCAGTAAAGGGTGTGGGGCGTTTGCTGCAGCAGATGAATGAACGATGTGTTTTTGGAAGCACTGGCTATTCAGTTTCCAGTGCCTGCAGAGACGCTTTAGGCTGAAGTCTATACTGATTAGTTTGCTCCCTGTCTCAGGCTAGGCTTCTTGACCCATCAAACTGGGGGTTAAACATTTTACTGTCTTTGGCAAGAAAAGCCAGGCATGGCTGAAATGTTATTGCACTAATCCCACAGGCAACAGAGACGGGGCTGTGCAAGACTGGGCTCCCTTCGCCCCGTGCTGACTCTGACACGAAGTTGCCCACGCAGCCGAGTGCACCCTAAAGCCAGGTGCCTGCACACAAATTTTGAGGCCTGCAAAACAGCAGCGTGAAGTGCGAGAAAGGCACCACCAGGTTAGAAGCAGCTTTTGGAGCCATTCCATCTCACTTGTTTCTGCCATGCACCATTCACACCAAAGGGCTCTCAGTGGCGTTTCCACCCAGCCGGGCCCTTTTATGCTTTACCGCTGACAATGTGCGAAGAGCCCCATCCCACAGACAGCTGGCGGCAGAGGATCTTGACCCTGGGCTCCAGGCTCTGCTGCTCCAAAGGAGCCCTGCCTGGACCTGCCATGCTGGCAATCTGACAACCAGTGGTTTGGACCTGGCCAGGCCACCTATGCAGTCTTGCCTCCCTCTGTTTTATTTAGCCTAGAGAAGCCTACATGTTATCTTAAAGACAAAGAAACCTTTTTCATACATGTCTCTCTGGGGTTTTTTTACAACAGAGTGACCAGGCCAACAAAGGTTAGGCACCCACGTGCAGAGGAGCGGAGGAGGTCTCCAAGACCTCCATGAGAGCACTGATAGTTCAAGTTTTGTCCATGGAGAATCAGGTGCTCTCATCAGGAGGTGCTGGTGTGGTCCCTGTGTTGGCTACCATTGCAGCCATCAGTGTCACGGAGGGCAGCAGTCTCACACTGGGTGCAGAAGACCTGGAAGAGAGAGTCCTCCTGCAGCAGCTCAGCAGGCAATGGTGATCCAGACTCTGCAGTCACAGCGCGAAGTACAGTGGGCTCCAAGGCGTGTTTGGCAGTGGTGAGCAAAAGCGCTCAGTTCATCCTGCAGGACCCTCCCTCACATGGATGTGCCTTGCACCTCAGCAACATTCAATCCACCATTGAAAAAGTGCAAGTGGCTTGAGGGGCTTGGCTGTTATTGTATGACCAGGTGTAGCCTAGCCACATTTTGCTCATGTGGATTTTTTTCTGAGGTTTTTTCAGATTTTGCTTGTGGATGATGTGGCTGGCATCTGAGGGAAAGCAAATACATCCTGCTATTGTTGGAAGACACCAAGGCAGGGCAAGACATGTACATCATAGGTGTTCCCACTGTGTTTCTCCAGCAGTGGTCCCACAAAATGGAAAAATGACAACCCTCCAAATGGCATGGCATGGCACTGCACATCAGGGAACATGGATGGCACACAGATACAGGAAGCCTGTTAATTGTTTCCTTGACACAAAGGAGTCCATGCTGGATGAGTGCCCACACTGCCTTGTCTGATGTGCAACACTCAGTGGGATGGGATCTTGCAGAACAGGGCTACAGATCTTTACCATCAACAAGGGTCCCATCGTTGCCAAAAGAGCAGAGCAAGAACCAATAGATGCATAGATGCCAAGGGCTGTGCAGCAGAACTGTGCTGAGGTGAATTCCCCACGCTGTGACGTCTGGCTGCAGCCAGTCCACTGCCGAGGGCTGTGGGAAGGCAACCAGCCTCCCCTCCCATCCTCAGGCAGATGCTCCTAAAGAACTGAAAAACTCCGAGGCAAAGCCTGGAGAGCTCATTTCCCTGCCAGGGACACTACCGATGTCTTGGCTTAAAACTGTTTCTTTTTCTTCCTGGCAGTAGAGCACAAAGCATTAATGCTCTGAGATGTTCTGAGTTTCCTGAAAATTGATCTTCATCAACTTTATCTTGAAGAATTATGACTATAATGTTATACTACTTTCAGTTTAATCTGAATTTCTCATCTTTGTCAGAAGCTGTGGTCCTGATTCCCTCACTGGCAGACCCAAGACCATACAGAGGAATTGTTCTGGTTTCAATGGGGTTGCATTAGCAGTCTGCAACCGAGAGCAGGTTTTAGCTCCTCATACCAATTCTACAGTTGCTTCATATAGCCCCCCAATGCTATAAATATTGGTGCTATTTTAGGCTAATGGTGTTTTTCTTTATAAGCCTAGCCCCATCGGAAGTTTCCTGCCCATATTTGGGTAAGTAACAAAGGACAAATATGATCTTTTTTTTTTTTTCCCTTTTAAGTTGTTAAACTTCAACAATAATAAAGGTATTATGTGGAGTCATCTCAAAAATATATCCCATATATCATTCCGAGATAAAGATCTTTGTCTGAGACTTTGTCTGAAAAGGATAATGTTTCACTCCTGGCGCCTGTGAGTCTACTCTTTCTAGCATAATACATATTTGTTATACAGTTACTAGACCTGGCTAGGTACAATGCCCAAAAATCAGTTTGCACTTTTTTTTGCCAATTAAGAAAGCTCATCAGCCCATTGCTTCTTCCCTACCTGCTGAGTGCTAACCAAAACACTGGGAACTGGTGGAGGCGGTAGGAAAGCGCTTGTGTCCCTAGGTGTTATCCGTGAGGGTGTAACTTGTGGTGGAGCACAGGATGACTTGCAGTCGTAGAGCAATTTGGGTGCACTTTAACATACCTGCACCGCCACTTTCTTTGGTGGAAATTAGGGGAACGGAAATTAGGATATGCCCGTGTGTTGCGGGAGGGGGTGTGCAAGAAATCAGTCCCTACAGAAATTACAGCTCTGTTGAAATTCTCCTTAAAATTTTGTTCCGTTCGGGGGATAACTTAAAACCCCAAGCTCCAGTGTTCAGACAACACTGAAACATTGCCCAGTGTGTTCTGGATAAAAAATATTTGGGCGTTTTCATGTTATATTTAGGCGTTCTCATTTCAGTGTTCAAGAGGTAAATATATACCTGTGTATATACAAAATATAAAGGATGAAAGTGGAGCAAGAAACCATAGGACTCTTAAATGCCTACACAAGGCAGGGCGCTTGAGGGGTGTCCTCCAGGTTTTGCGCCTGCAACCTCACCCACTGACACGTCCCCGGCAGCCACCGCTGGATGGGTGCTTTGACGGTTCCAGCAGAAGATGTTGCTTTGGGGTGGGGGGTCCTGGTGGGTGCTGCTGACAGCCAGCCCCCACGTAGTCACTAGATTAACCCCATCTCAGAAGATCTGAGTCTCGCTAGAGAAATTAATTTGCTCCTCCTCCCCGCCTGTGTCTGTGGTGTGGTTTGCCTCTAATCTTTAGCCAGAGCCAAGAATCATAAATATCTAAAAGTATAGATAACTCCCATTAAAGGAGTTATACGTGATATACTGAAGCTACATTAATATAGTAGCACATTTCACAAGTTAAAAAAAGTACCAGAGGCTTCTTGTTTATCATTTATAAACTGTTTTATTTGGTGAGTAGTTTCCAAAGTTAATGGCTTTAATAAACTCCTTATAAACCAGAGTGCTTATCTCCTTTATGCTGAGGGCCAGATGGTACCATCAGATTTATGCTGCACATTTCTGCAATTTGGCTTCATTAATGGGGCAGACAGCAGCTTCCACACCTCACGGAGGTATGTTCTCATCTTCCAGAAATGGTGGAGCTCTGGAGCCGTGTGACTCCCCTGTTTGCATTGGAAGAATCCTCCACAGGGGTGTGATTTGAGCAGAAGGGGGTGGAACAAGCCAAAAAAATTAAGCTGCATGATAGCACTAGAAAAAGCAGATCTGGAGGAAAAATTGAGCTCAGGTTAGTGCTGACCTTAGCTTGGAAAATCATATGCTCTCCAACATCCACATCTATACAGCCACTAGGGAGCTGCCTGGTTACATGTGATTTTACCCATCTGTTATTCAAATCACAGATCCAAACTCAAACCCTGGAGTTTGCAGAAATGATGTGGATCGGTGTCATCCTGTGGATACTTTTTCTATAAACCACTGAAGGATCTGGATCAGGAAATTTTCCAGGCAGGATGACACTCCCGACTGCCCCAGCCCACTGTCTCGAGAACTGGGGTGATGAATGCCTGTCTCTCTGCCCCAAAAAGCAGTTGGCTGCTTCTTCAAGGGAAATTCACTTCCTTGCTCCCACAGTGATCCCCAGAGTTGTTAACTTGAGATATTTAATTTTCTTTAATATTCCATGGTAATGATTTCTAAAAATCTGCAAATGACATCTGACATAACTGCAGCAGGGAACCCCTTGTGTTATTTTATTTTTTGTTTTCCTTTCTATCTCTTTCCACCTGTATTGCCTCTGGTTTGAGTTGTAGTGAGACAGGAAGAGTGACTTACTAGTTTTCAATACGTGTCCTACTGAAGGGAAATACCTAGTCAAGTGTCTTCTTATCTTTCTCTGGGTTCCTTGTATTTTTTTCTGCTTGACTGACTGACTTTGTTATCATTGTTCTTCTCCAAAGCTATCAAATGACTGATTTGTGTATTTGCTAGCCAAATGCTGGAAAAAATCATGGAAAACAAAACATTTTATTCATATTTTATTTTGGGGTTTTTTTGTGTGTTACGCATACCAATTCTCATTACATTTACATAAATTGAAAAACAATCGAAGCATTTCTAAACTGTACACTCAGTTTCAGAAAAATGTGGAAAGTATGCTTTTTGGTTTATAGTCATTAATCAGACTGATTTGATTCAGACTAAGTTTACAATTTGGCTAATTGAAATTGCCGCTATTCAATGAAAAAAAAAAAATTCAGTCCCAAAATGTAGCCTAGCCACTGTAACAGAAGAAAGTAGCAGGCTCAGATCAGACGCTGTGGGTTTGCTTGTGGGGGCCTAGGTGTGGATTCTTAACAAATGTGCTCCCTGAAGACCCGGGGAAGG
>NW_010516990.1:0-41077 GCF_000687285.1 Phaethon lepturus | reverse complement strand
GCGTCGTGCAGGGCAGGCTGGGAAGGCATGATCTAGATTGTAGAAATGTCACCAGGAAGCCAAAGTTTATTATAAGAGAGGGTGTAGAGAGAGAAATTCTGAAGAAAAGGGAACTGGGACATGGATGTCAGGATGACTAGAGGCGTTTTTGTTTATATTTTTGTCCTTGATGTGTGTCACTAGCTGATGTGTCAAGGTTGCAGATGTCTAACGATAGCCTTGGTGCACCTGGGAACTCCCTCACCAAGTGCCGTGGTGCGAGGAATCTGCACTGGGCTCAGTAAGCCGCTACCGTTCCGAAATGAAAACTCAACCCAAGCTGTGCCTAGCCCAGAGGGAAGTTGTGTTGACCTATGATGGTCAAGACACCTCTGGGCTGAAGATCTCACATACTCTGCACCTCTGTGTGGTTTTGCAGCCAAGCAAAGAGCTGTATGTGACCAGCATTTGTCCAGATGTGGAACTGGGGTGCTGCTTGGGCAGAGATACCACAGACTAGGTATGGTGTCCTGGTTCTGGGTCTGCTCCTGCAAGGTTTTATCTGCCATGGTTAGCAAGAAAACCCTTCGGGTGCTTTAGTAATGGAGAAAACCTCTTGCATTTCTTTTCTTCCAGAGAGAAAATGAGAGTGTATTTTCCCTTCATCATCTAAGTAAAACACAACCCTCTTTTGAGCCTTTCTTACGCATTTCTAATTATGGTGGCAGTGAGGGAAAATGTTTCCCCATGAAAGGTGGTTTGCAGCGGTGCGATTCCAGCCCTCAGCAGCACCCTGGGGGGTATGGATGTCCCAGGCCATGGTGGCATTTCAACATGGCCACCCTTACTAGAGGCCCAGACACGTAGGTGGCATGTCTGATGTCTTGGACTTCCTATGCAGGTGGAGAACACATGCAAGAAATGTGCTGTGGGGCTTGCTGCCCACTGATGGCTGGGTTTGGTTCTCGGTTGGAGACTCATGCTTGGATGTATTATTCCCTGCAGTAAAATGGCACGGGACTGCATATTATCAGGGACTACCACTGCAGCTGAAATTAGCAAGCAGTGAATCAGAAAAATCTTGTGGGAGGTTTAATGCATGCTGGAAAGTAATATTTCGTACCCTGTTGAAAAAGAAATCCATCCTTCTGCAGCTTTTCTTCTCTTGCCCAATTTCAACAACCAAGGCAATACAACATCTGCGATAACTCAGGAGCGAGGGGTTTGTTTTCCAGTAAGTCCAACTTGCTGCTTATTATGGCAGGTACCAGATACTGAGATATCATTACCTCAGAGTGGGTAGAAGACAAGAAATCATACAAAATCATGTGTTGTGTGAAGACAGTGATGGAGGAGAGATTATTCCTTGTAATAGCTCAAGGAGAGGGGGATGCCCAGTGACTAATGAATGTGAATTTAGAACAAACATAATGAGGAAGTGTCTCTTCTTGAAAAATTAGCTGTGGAAACCATTGTTACCAAATGCTATGGAGACCAAAGTGGATATAGTGGATATAATATTTAAAAAAAAAAAAATTAAACACACTTTTAAGGTCCATCAGTTGCTATTGAACGGAGTGACACAACGAGAGGAAATGGCCTCAAGTTGCGCCAGGTGGGGTTTAGACTAGATATTAGGAAAAATTTCTTCACTGAAAGAGTGGTCAAACATTGGAACAGGCTGCTCAGGGAGGTGGTGGAGTCACCAACAC
This sequence comes from Phaethon lepturus, assembly GCF_000687285.1. Classification (NCBI taxonomy): domain Eukaryota; kingdom Metazoa; phylum Chordata; class Aves; order Phaethontiformes; family Phaethontidae; genus Phaethon; species Phaethon lepturus. The sequence goes on along the minus strand of NW_010516990.1, from coordinate 39,386 downwards.
TGGAAGTGTTCAAAAAACTTGTAGATGTGTCACTTCAGGACATGGTTTAGTGGGCATGGTGGTGTTGGGTTGGTGGTTGGACTTGATGATCTTAAAGGTCTTTTCCAACCTTAATGATTCTGTGAGCTGTGATCTTTAGAGTGACAAGTCTCTACATGGCATAAACTGAGAAGGTAATACCCAGGCAAACAGTTGCTCTAGATTGGTGCTGTTTCTTACACGTGTTCCCAAATCATATGCTGGTAGGCCATCCTGGAGGTGGGTTACTGAGCAGAGTGTCCCCTGTACTAAACCAGGATGGCTGCTGTGGTGTTACATACATCGCAACTATATTAATACGAGTGGAAAAAACACCCCAATCACCTTGACTTGTGTGTTTTGGTTGAAGGAAGATTCAACCTTCAGATGTGAGAAACGACATCTCTGTAGGGAGTTTGTAGCAATATAAGAGAGGGTAGATGGTGCTCAGAGCACGCTGAAGAATAGACTTTAGCTCCCTTGAGTGTTTAGGTCAGTCTACACTTAGTGATACCTAGGGGCTGGATTAACAACTTCAGCCACTAAAATCCTGTGTTTATTCAGGAAGGATAACACTGAGAACACCCACGTGAGCTTCTACGTGGCACCCTACTTGCATACTGCTAGTGCTTCACCCATTTTCATTGGCCGTTCGCCGGGTGCTGTGCAGGCACTTTGTGGGAGCAGACAGCCGGCCAGCTGGGAAGCAAGCCACACACTGGCCACTCACATCCTCTGGTGGCTCTTGGGGGAATGCCAGCCAATGAACTTGCTGTGAAAGTTTTGCTTTAAGGCTATTATTCACCGCTTCATCCGCAGCAACAGCACTTCTGTACGTGATGTCCTCCATGTCATTGCCAGTCCTCTGAGTCATCAGCTCACGAAGGAAATAATTTTGTTTTCTTTTGGCTCTCAATTGAGCATCCAGCATAAGCACTTTCTTTTGGTCCACCTGGCCTCATCTCAGCTTTATTTAAAGTTTTCCCAGGAGCTTGTTAAAATAGTGCTTATGTTTTCTTGTTTCATGTTTGTGTAGGTGATGGGGACGAGAAATTTCCTGTGTGTGCCTTTTGAAAAAGCACCACTTGGAGAATCGTGGAAGTGTTTTTTTACCTTAAATAATATTTTGAGCTTTCATGTAGTCAAAAGAAAACCACAGTGAAAGTGTATTAAAAAAAAAAAAATGCTCCACCCTCCCCAAAACCCACTTTGAAGAGATGGAGAACACTTGTATATCTGTTCAAAGACTTAACGATTTTGCTAGCACTCACCCTGTTGATCCCACAGCCCCATCATATATGGCTGCTGCTTTTGATGTTGAATATGTTGCCAGAGTAATTCTCAATCAGTCCCAGACCAGAGATGTATTTGTAAGCAGTTGCGTGGCTGTGTAATTATCAGGTGTTTCAAGTGTAGGTGTTGATCCCAAAGAGAGACAGGGAAAAGAAGTAAAACAAGGAACAACTGTGTCTTGCCGCAGTGTGAAGTGGGATCATGAAACAAAGGAAGCCCTATCGTGGATTTTACTTATGGGGACTTGTCTCAAATGTTTGGGCTATTTTGTTGATAGTCACAAGTCTATTGGACCATGCAAAAGCAGAAGACAAAAATCAACAGAGGTTCAGGAACGTGTTTAGTGTGTTTTTAAATCTCACTTGTGTCCAGCTAATTGTGAGTTTCAGTGTTGTCCTGAATAGAGGTGATTTCAAGCATATACTTGAATTCTTTCTAACTTGAAGCCTGAATAAATTATCCTTTTTCAGTAAATTCAGTAAGGACAAAACTTTTTTCTGGACTGTTGTCTGTAACTCTTAACACTATTTTCAATGCTGTAAAACAAATACAGACAATCTGGCCTCAGAGTTCAGTCTCGTATTTCAAAAATAGTTTTGTGGTAAAACAGCTTTTTCTTTGTGTTTTTGTTTTTGAATGCAATAGTAAATTCTTGAGAACTGGGACAAAAGTTAGTCCTTGCACCATCCTGTCTGTCACCGCTTCTTCCAGAGTTACAGAGACAGAAGAGATTAAAGATATTGGTGCACTGTCACTCAGCTTGTTTTTGTTGGCCTGACAAACCACCAGCTGCTGCAGTTTGTGGCTGTTTCACAGGCATCTCCTGAGGTATTTAAGCAAGGTTTTTAGTAATTCAGCACCATGGCCCTTCTTAAATTATATGGCATCTTTTAGAAGTGACAACATCCTGAGGATGTGGCAGGCAGCACCCGCAGAAATGGCTAAAGACCCACCTTGTCCACCAGCAAACATCCCCAGCGCGGTGCCCCGGCTGCTGCAGGGTGTGCTTGTGCTCGGTCACCGAGTGCTGCTTGCTAGGCTTTGCTGGTCTTTGTGGTAGTTTCATACAGAAGATTTATAGGTAGCAATAATGAGTCACATTTGCTTCTGGAATTCCTGGAAGCTTATGCGGTACCAGGGGGTCTCATTCAGGATGGAGCAGGCAGCTGAGGACAGAGGGAAGACTGGAGGAGAGGCAGGAACCACAGTCATGGCTTGAAGTAGACAGGAGAACAAGAACAGCATTCAGGCAGCATAGGGTCTACCATGCAATGCAGGGGCTGGGAACAGGGCTGGAACCACATGAGGGAGCTGAGCAAGCATCAGGAACCACGATGGGCTCAGGAAGCATCACTGGGCTCATGAGTCCCACAAACGGCTGCAGGGAAGGGGCACACTGGGTCGTAGCAGCATCCATCGGTGGGTGGTGGCCAACATTCAGGCTGGTCCATGGTCTCCTGGGGACCTGCCTGCTGTGACTTGGTGGCCAACGGCAGCTCCCTTGCCTGGCTGCTGCTTAGCAGGGACTGTCACTAGCCATACAGTGCCCTGTATGTGTGATATAGATCCCTGATATACATCACGCTGTGCAGATGTTTCCATGAAACTACATGCGATGAGCTGAACAACAGATAACTTATTAAGAAGGCCATGATTTCCCCATTTCCTTAGTAATAAGTACCATGATTGAGAGCTACAGTGCTTCAGTTTGGAAAAGCATGTCTTCACTTATCTGGTTAAGATAAGAATAATGCTGGAGATAGATAACACTAGAAATTGCTTGGGCAGGGAGCAACTGTGTTTGGGAGCTGGTCTTGGACTGTCTTTGTGGATGCAGACTAATGGTCCAGGCCAGGGACCAGATGAAAAGTGTCCAGATAGATCCCCAACTTGGACCCTCAGCCTTCTTCCTTTGCTTTAAAAGGAAGTTTCCTACTCCAAATGAAAGCTGATCTCATGCTTCCAGGTGCTTCACCAGGCTGGCTCCGGGCAGCTGGCGTGCTGATCCCATTGCAGTTGCAGCAACACAGAGCCTGCTACGTGCTGCCAAACCTTCCCAAAAAGCAGGCTGGAAGTAGCCAGAAACACACTCCTGGCTGCTGCAGTTAGTCCTGCCATCCAATTTACATTTACTTTGGGTGTGCCTACCCCAAGCAACTGTGCCTACAGCCTACGCACACCCCTCATCTACCCCCGTGCTTTGGTTCCCTATGCGTAAAAGGAGCGCACGGCAGAAGACCGGTGCTGTGTAGTTGGTCATAGTTAGTTCACTTTGATTCAAGCAAGCCTGTGTGTGGTGGTGCTTCGGACAATGAGGCAACCTATCCAAACTGACAGCAGTGGCTCGTGATTTTGAAGTTAAGCACGCGCATAAGTGTTTTCCCATGTGGAACCCCATGCCAAGAGCTGGGAAGCCAATGTTTGGCAGTGAGACAGCAAAAGCCTTAAATGACTTTGGCTGTTTTACCGCACTGCAATTGGGCCTAGGAAAGTTCACTTTTTGCACCTGGCAGTTGAGGTAATTATCCTATCTCTTGCAAAAACATAATATTGTTTTTTCAATATCCAATGCAAAAACAATGCATTGTTTGACTTGTGAAGAACAGCAACAAAGTGCAATTGCTGAACTGAGATGTCAGCATAAGAGAATAAAAATACTGACATGAAGGCTTTGATGTGGCAGAGGACGGTGGCCCAGACAGCAAGCGTTACACTCCATCCACTTTCTGCTTCTGAAGATACTCCTTACGTTGCAAATCCCTTCCTTAAATGCAAATCTGCAATTAAATGCACTCTGTTCCATTGTTGCCCAGTGAAGCTGAAAATCAAAATACAAAACCACATTGCCCATCTACAAATGCGCCTTGTCACCAAATGGCGATTCAATATCAGCAACTTCTGAGGCTCCAGAAGATCAAACTTATCAGGTGTGTTCATTTGCCAGGCAGAAACAAAACATGATGAAAACAAAGCTCGCTCTTCTCATCCTTCCACTTTCCCAAACCTGGAGTGCCACAAAATGAGAAGACAGTCACTTTTCTACCCCTTGCTCTGATGATTATGATTTTTGTGTGGCAGCACCTACATCAGGATTGAGGAATTGCTGTGCTGAGCTTCCTGCAAACCTAGCCAGACTCTTCCCCAGAAGATTTACAGTCGCTGGACTATAGTAAGCAAAGCTACACCTCTTAATGAAAACTTTTTTTTTCCTTCAAAAACTGGCTGTAGTTCAGTAGGTACAAACCCTGTGTGTGGGTTCTCTTAATTATTTAAATTCAGTGGTAAATTCATGAATACAGTCTTCCTGGTTCTAAGCCAGGCTCTAATAAGCTCTGTCTACTTATAGTTTTTCCTCAATATCTTTCAATCACTTTTTAAAGTATCGTTTCAGTTTAATTACTGTTGCCTTCTCAGCATATTAAACCTCCAAAATAGGAATGAAGTCAAAGGGATCAAATAAAGAGTACAGTCAAGCAACATGGTAAAGCTTTTTTGTTTGCCAAAGGTCCTCTGACATTTCTGTGAGCATTACAGCCTACTACAAAGTGGTAGGCAGTGTTAACATGCATATCAGGAGTCACGTATTTTCCAGAGTCCTCCACTTGACTCCTGGCTCTGAGTCTCCAGCCTCTCTTGCAATGTAGCCACATGCTAGACTGTGAACCTGAATTGCATGAGCACTTTCTATGCCAGCACCCGTCTGGGTGCTAGCAGTGTATCCGATCAAATACTCGGCCCCGCGCTGCAATCAAAGTTCTACTTTGGTTATGCAGCGCTTACAAACCAAACGTGTTTTCAACACCTTGGCAACTGCCCTGTGCACCAACAAGTGAGCCTGCATTTTAGTAATGGCAAGACAATCACCAGGTTTTGAAATGGGAGAGAATTTAGAAAGACTTAATTCTGACAAGTATCCTGGTGAGGTAAGGAATTCAAGACAGTTGTGAGCTGTAAATATTCATCTCTGACTTGCTCAGGATAGCTGGTTAAACAATGATCTGAGAGTCTGCTCTCTGGGAAAACCCTTGATGGAGGAAAGTTCCTTCAGCAGCCAAGGGACATCACGGAGTGCTTTCAACCAATGTCAGCAGATTCACACTGCACAAATATTAGTTTTTCATTAGATAATGAACCTTAAACTACTATATATGAGAAGATAACGGTTCAGTTCAGAACTGTGTTTTTCCCAGTTGGTAAGGGAAGTAATAAAACTATTGACTTGTCTGTCAGCAACTATTTTTAAAAGGCATATGAGCATATGCTTGCATCTAACAGATAGCCCATTCATAAAAGCCTAGGACTATCACTGTGCCAATTCAGTTTAACCTCTGAACAACCTGGGTCCAAATTTCACCTAATGATCGCTTCATTTAGTTCACCAGGCATTTACAAACTCTGTGCATTACACTAATGGCTTGGATGGGTGTAATCTTCACTGGGTAAAAAACTGACGGGATGGCCAGGCCCAAAGACTTGTGGTGAATGGAGTTAAATCCAGCTGGAAGCCGGTCACATGTGGTGCTCCCCAGGGCTCAGTACTGGGGCCAGTTCTGTTTAGTATCTTTATCAATGATCTGGATAAGGGGATCAAGTTCATGCTCTGTAAGTTTGCAGACAACACCAAGCTGGGTGGGACTGTTGATCTGCTCGAAGGTAGAAGGCTCTACAGAGGGGTCTGGACTGGCTGGATCAATGGGCCAGTGCCAGTTGTATGAGGTTCAACAAGGCTAAGGGCTCGGTCTTGCACTTGGGTCATAACAAACCCATGCAACACTACAGGCTTGGGGAGGGGTGGCTGGAAAGCTGCCCAGCGGAAAGGGACCTGGGCGTATTGGTCTATAGCTGGCTGAACATGAGCCAGCAGTGTGCCCAGGTGGCCAAGAAGGCCACTAGCATCCTGGCCTGTATCAGAAATAGCGTGGCCAGCAGGAGTAGGTGAGTGTCCTGCTGCACTCAGCACTGGTGAGGCTGCACCTTGAATACTGTGTTCAGTTTTGGGCCCTTCACTACAAGACAGACATTGAAGTGCTGGAATGTGTCCAGAGAAGGGCAACGAAGCTGGTGAAGGGTCTAGAGCCCTTAGTCTTATGAGGAGCGGCTGAGGGAACTGGGGTTGTTTAGCCTGGAGAAAAGGAGGCTTGGAGGAGACCTTATCGTTCTCTACAACGACCTGAAAGGGGGTTGTAGCGAGGTGGGCATCAGTCTCTTCTCCCAAGTTACAAGCGATAGGACAAGAGGAAATGGCCTCAAGTTGCACCAGGGGAGGTTTAGATTGGATATTAGGAAAAAATTCTTCACTGAAAGAGTTGTCAAGCATTGGAACAGGCTGCCCAGGGAAGTGGTCAAGTCACCATTTCTGGAAGTGTTCAAAAGACGTGTAGATGTGGTGCTTAGGGACATGGTTTAGTGGTGGACTTGGCAGTGCTAGGCTTACAGTTGGACTTGATGATCTTAAAGGTCTTCTTTTCCAACCTAAATGATTCTATGATTCTATGAAATAAGTCTGGTATTGCATGGGCTTTGTGGAGGTACCTCTTCAACAGCTGAGGTGCTCTGGTTCATGGACAGCAGCTGGCTCACAAGGGCATGAGCAAAGCTCCAGTTCTACCCAGTTGCCCCATGGCACCCAACCCTAGCAAGGACACCAAACCCTGGAAGGGGAACCTCAGCCTCGGCAATGGCACCCCTACCACATTAGCAGAAAGAAGAAACGAAATAAGGCCTGTATCAAATAAGAGTTACTTCTCTAGAGGCATGTCAGTACCAATTGGGATGGGTAAAAGAGTAGGTGGGTGGCAGGAAAGGAGCAAGTGCTAAAGCAAAAATTACTACCAACAAAGATAGCAACAAAGATAGTGTAGTTTAACCACAGAATCCACAGTACATAGCTACTGAGCCTACCCTTATTATAACCACAAAATACAGAATCTTTAACCGCAGTAATCAGATGATGTGACCAACATTCAACACAAGGATCTACAGAGAACAGCTCAAACACTGGAAAACAATTTCAGGAACATTTATTTTCGACATTTTAAAACATCCGTTCAGAGCAGTGCCTCACCACTACATGTGCTGTGGAGCTATCTTTTTCTCAGGAAAAGCTGTAGCAGATAAATTTCTGGCCCATGATGCTGATGGAAGGGAGTGAACGCTGCTGCACTGGGCTGCACACTTGCAGCACTGCAGTGTGAGCAACTTGCTCATTGTGTGCCTTGCTATAGAGTTCCCCTGAAAGACGAACGCTAGCCCATGAGGGAATACATGTGCTTCAGGTAGCCAGCTGGTCAGAAATAAGGCCTTGAACATGCAGACCTGGCCTCAGATAATTCCCTCTAATTTTTTCTAGTCCCTGTTGAAGACTCCAACGTGAGTGGGCCATGAATGGGCTCCACTCATGCTTCAGGCTTAGGATCATGAATTCAGCTCACAGCCTCCCCTCGTCCCACTCTACACCTTCACTCTTGTTGTGTCCTTGGCCAAACGCAGCTTGGGAGCACACAGATCTCCTCCCAGTTTCAGGGCAGACCTCTCCAGCCTCTCCCCGCACTGTTTTTTTTGTTGCATTTTCTGGCTACACAGCTGTATGCAAACTGATGTTTCTCAGGAACACAAGGTCTGTTGTGCTCAGTGTAAATATTTTAAATAGTAATGGGTTAAATAGTTAAATAGTCTTCAAAGCACTGACCTGAAACTTCCAGCTGCAAATCTCATGTGGTTTATATTAGAACATGATATTGCAAGTTGGAATATAAGGCTAGCTCTAGCAATAAAAGGACACAGTTTCCACCTATTTAAACTCACCGTATCTTCTTACAGATCATCATTCTTTGTAAGGGATTTCTGGAACCCTTGTTAAAGAGATTTGGGCCTCTAATAACCTTTTCTTAACCAAGGAAGATCAGTTTCTGAAGTTAAAAGAAAACATTACTCACTCTGTTCCTCTGATACTAGAAATGCCAGCTATTGCTTTGGGTTTTCGTTTTTCTTTTCTTTCATTGCATGATTTATTCTCCTCTGTATTAAGGCAGAAGACAGGATCCCTAAATATCCTGCAGGAAAAAGCTGAGAAATAATTGTTGTCAAATATTCCCATCCACCAGATTGGAAAACTTACATCAAAGTTTGAGCAGCTACAACTTCAGAATAACCTGAGAGATGTTTACGTGTTTGATGAAGACTGTACTGAACAATTCAAGCTAACTGTCTTTACCTATTCTAAATCAACCATGTTTCATATAACAGATCACTAATGCATGTTTCCCCTCTCCTAGTCTTTTGCCTCAGTTTCTGTGACCTGCTGCCAAAAGTGTTTTAAAAGGATGAAAGATGCTTTGTAAGTTAAGAACTATTAATGAGAACTGGAAATGGGATGGAACAAAAATATGTCTACAGATGCTTTGAAGAAAAAGTCATCATGGTGGGAGATCCAAATTAAAAACAAACCTTCCTCAGGGGCACAGGCAGCACGGAGCTGAATGAGGTGGGTGGAGAAACCTATATATCTCAACATGCATCATATAACATGGGAATCTGTGTTGTGTTGGCCAATGCAAATGAGAGGAATGGATGGGATGTTGCAGCACCTTCCCCCTCCTTTCTCACACATGCACACGGTCCATTCAGACCACAAGAAATACATGATTATTCCTGGGGATGAACAGCACAGAGGCTGTAAATTTATAAACACAGTTTAAGCTCACAGGGATAGACCCTCAGTGAGTTCAGGAGTTTAGGACCCCTTTCACAAGGGTAGTACTCTTCCAAAGGGACATTTGCCTCTGTTTGCATATAGGTGAATCCTGAGGACTGTATCTGAGAAAATGCATTTTACGAATTAATTACATGTTTCTCCTCTGTGATCATAAATTCCAAGTATCTAGATATGATTGCTCACAGTCTTTTTGGCACTTCTACCTACTGAGAAAATGCCAGAGCAAAGAGTTTACAAAACATGTACCTCAGGAGGTAGTCCTCTCTACATGTTTTAGGGAGTAGTGCGTTTACCACAGAAAGAAGCTGGCACTAGCAATCTGGTAGCCATATGGTGCTAATCATAAAGACAGTCCAAATAACTCTTTTAGGAGTAAATACCAGGTAACATGCCCTCAAACAAAGCTGCCACCTCACTTCACTTTTTGTGTTCAAAAAACATGTGGATGTGGCACTTCAGGACATGGTTTAGGGGACACGGTGGCACTGGATTAATGGTTGGACTTGATGATCTTGAAGGTCCTTTCCAACCTTGTAATTCTGTGATTCTGTGATTCTGTGATTCATCAGAAATGTCCTCTAGTCAGATCAGTGGGGCCAGCTGGGCCTCCCAGAGCCTGTCTCAATAGCATGGGACATGACTCTTGATGGTCACTGTGATGCTTTCACTTACCTCCACTGCCCCGGGGATCACTTCTCTGTGCTGCTCCTGTGGGCTGTTTTGTGGCTGCTGAGATGCCGTCAGGGAAGAAGATGCAGAGAGGATGCTGTGGGTGCCCAGCATGGGGTTAACACAGCCTGGCAGGACTAGCTGCAATGACCCACAAGTTTCTTTTCAGTTCCATGTCCCCAGAAAGCCTCTGCTCCTAACCTCTTTGACAGACTTTTCCTGATTGAAAATGGAAAAATAAGAAAGATTCTCCATTCCTCATTTCAACAAGAAAAACATATCCAAATGCTTAAAGGTGGTATTTTATCCTATACCTGACCCAGCTGGGATCATAAATTATGGTAAAAATCACAAAAAACCCACACCCTCAGACCTTGCAGCCTAATTTCTTGGCCAAAGTGCTTGAAATAAGTTTGGACTCAAATCAACATAAACATAAGCACCCAAACTGGCACTTGCTGCTCTTTATTTTCCTAAGGACAGGGGAGAATTCATCTCTCCAAGTGTGGCCATGGCCTTGCTGAGTCACGTACAGCTGTGCGAGTGGATGTAAGCTGAGCGTCAGACCCCGCCGCTGAAACTGGACGCCCTTTTCGCACAGGTGCAAGTGACTGCATGGGGGATGCAGGCGGCGAGGAGTCGGCCCCAGCGACCCCGCTCCCTCTCCTCGCCACGGCTGCCACTTGCTGTAGCACGTTCAAGGCTAGCGCCGCTTTCTGGAAGCCAAAACCCAAGACCGTGGATGTTTGTCTTCACAGGTGGGGCTGGGAGGAAATGAAAGCGAGTGCTAATGCAGTCTTTGGCCTCAGCAAAGGTCAGCAGCGGAGGTCAGCGAGCATCCAGGATGGGAACCTTTGGAGCAGAACACAGCACGAAGGTTCTTCTCCCCCTGGCACAATCGCTGGACTCTGGCTCTAGTTATGAATTACATCTATCTTCACATAGAAGAATCTAACCATGTGTACCAATAGGTACATATACATAAAGGAAAATTAGTTGATTGCCCTCTTCTTTGTTATAAAGCACTTGTGCTCACAGCAACAGCCTTTCAGTTTAATACAAAAGACTCAGCTGCTTATTGCTACTGTCCATTTCAACATTCAAAAGCTGGGACTTGGGGTAAAAAATACAGGACCGCTCAGTAAAGGACTTAAATTTCATGGGCTTCAAAAAATGTCTCTCTCCTTTTAATGCTGGATCTGCTTTTGCTGTGTTGGCAAGACACAGTGGTGTCTGGAGACATCTGTTGCTATGTTTATACTAGCAAATAATTTGGTACAGTAGGAGCGTATCAGTAGATAGAGCATTTGGTGCTGAGTCACATAGCCACAATGTGCCGTTTGGGGGATTTACTTTGAACTAAACTGGGTCTGGTTCTCAGGACCAAGCACTCCCATTGCGCATGTTGTTCAAAGCTGCCTGCAGGACTCGTCTGGGGTTCAGCCTCTCATGACCCATCAGGAATTAGGGCACATTTGGTGCACACCTGAGGCACAACTTCCAGGTTAGATTCCTCTGAAAGGAGTCCAGTTTACATGTGTTAAAATAGTCCTGGGAACCAAACCAATGTGCAATAAGTGGGGTGATTGAGAAATTTGCTTAAAGCCACGCTGCTGTCCTGAACCAAAAAGCTAATGTGTATGCAGGCAGTGGAGATCAGATCTGGTTATGCTACGTGTGTGCACAGGAGCTGCCCAGCAAGTTCACAGCCTGGATAGATACGATGAAGAGCAGGAGAAATGCGAGACTCCTGCAAGGCAAGTGTCCTGCCTGAGGCAATGCATATTTCCAATGGTTTATCCATGTGAGCCACTGTCTCTCTGAGTCAGCCCAGTCAGGATCCTGTTGAACAGCCAGTTACTGGTGCTTGGGAAGGAGTGGTGAATGGGCCCCTTTTTGCAATGAGGGTCCCACACAGAGCTTAAGCTCTTTTAACGGAACAGGGGAGAGCAAATATTTTTATAGCATGTCTTTTGCTAATAATGGTTCCCCAACTGCCAGGTTTTATTGCATTTTGTAGCAGTGTGATATTTTCTGACTGGTTGGCACAAGCCTCAAGTCATAAAGGCTAAATGAACCTCTTCAAAAAAAAGAGTCTAGAAGCAACATTGCTCAGCATGAGGCTGGCATACAGCAAATGTGACCCTGGGCAAAACTGACAGCCATATTTCAGCTCTGCTATAGTCCTTATTAAATGTTTTCTTACCAGTGTCTTATATCTTTTTTTTGTGGACACATGGGCCACTTCAAATGTCACAAAACCTAATTGTTACTATTTTGATGGACAGCTCACTCTCCATCTAATTGCGAGCTCTTTAGGCTTATCTATAGAATCAAAATAATTCTTTAACAATATCCTCTCTATTTCAAATAAATTGATTTCTTTCCATAGAGTTGCTGCTCTCATTGCAGTTCACTTCTTTTCTTTGAGTGGAGTAAGACAAATAAATGCAAGGCATCTCTGGCTTTGTGGCAAGAGCTGGTGGTAAGAGCTGCAGCAAGAAACGGGGAGCTGAGAAACAGGTTGGGGTAGCTGACTGGAACATTTCCAGGGTTGCTAACTGATAATCAGTTGGTAATTCCAGGGTGAAGTCCTGGTACAGCAGTGGGGTGCTGCTGTATTTACTTCCCCATTCAGGCACTATCTGCACTCACCACTCTGTTTTACCATCAGGTTCTTCAGATGGATTCTCCATTGACCTGAGAGGAGAATGTAGTTGAAAAACCTGACCCAATATGAATCTCTGATATTAATTTTATTAAGAGGATGAACAGGTCTTTTTTGATGGTATTTATATTCCCTTCAGGCAGCTCTATCTCCCAGATTTATTCCAGTGAGGTGATTTAACCTTTACTTGCCTCCACATATTTCCTTCATCCTATGGAAAGTCAGACATTATGCATTCAAAAGCACCACTTGCTTTCTATGCCATTCACTGCCATTCTACATGTGCTTCTACCCATGCTCTTCAGCTACTTGCCAAAGCCGTTGCAGTGTCCTTGTTGCCAGTTTGGCAATAGAGTATTCTTGGGTTGGTGCAGATGGAGATTGTGAAGGCAATGTTTAGTTCTCAAATGTCTTATCATTAGTTAGGAAAAAAACATCAGTCTTTCTGGATTTAGGCTGTTCTTTCTTTGAGAATGAAAAGTTTATGAATTCTGCTGGTGAAATTGTCCACTTGTCTCCTGCTGTACACAGCCCCAGACTTGGTGCCAGAGCACAGGAGAAAAATCACCTTCTCCATAGGCAGGTGTCCAGCAGGAGGGGAATTTCTGCTTCCCTTATCCTGTCTGGTCTCTTTTAGAGCCAGGCTGAATGGTCTTCCATGCCCGTCTCCCATTTCCCACTTCGTCAACACTCCTCCAAAGTGTTCCCAGCCACTGGTCCAGCTCACAACGCGTGCACAATCAAGTCCTCACAGGAACGCTTGGCTTCATTCCTACTTATTAAAAAAGAAAGGTTTGCACTATTTCTGTGTATCAGTGTTGAGGTCTGACCATGAAAAAAATCTGTACCCTCACTGTTTTCCTTACTTCCTCACTTCTTTCTTTTTATCTAATCCTGGGTCTGTTTGGATGTTGTGGCCATTACAAATGTAGAAAATGATTGCAAACTAATGAAGAGGCGAGAGTAATTCTGCTATGTTGAGCATTTGTGCTAAGTTGTAGTATACTAGTAAAAAGAAAAAGACGGAAAAAACAAGCTCAGAGTGGCGTATTTATCTTCTCCTCCACCTTGCACCTGTTCCCCCCAGCCCTCTTCTGTTGGCTTAAAAAAAAAAAACGTTTTTCCCATAATGTGTGGGCAACTTCAGCGCATCTGAGTTTCTGAGAGAGAGAGGAAAAAAGGAGAAAGTACATGACTAAGAACTGCAGCCAGGGTGAGTTTTCAGCGTGGTGCTCACCATGCATTCTAGTAAGGCTCTGCAGGGAACCTGGGGCTGGCCCCTGGTGCTTTATTTTTGCCTCTCTGCTCCGTGGCAGTAGCAACGCCGCAGCAGCAATGCCTCAGCCCTGAAACCCAGCCTGCCCTGCGGAGACGCATGGCTTCGACAGCTCATCTCCATCGAGACGCTTCCTGACCTGCCTTCCTCTCCCACCCCACCCAGGCCAAGGCAGGCTCAACCCACCCCCCCCAGCGGCTGTCACCGCGGTGGGGTGGCAGCGGGCTAGCCGGCAGCCCTTGCAGAGAAAGCAGGGGCAGATAGGCAAGGGAAAGCTGTCTGCAGCCCAAATGTACACAGACGTGAAGAGCAACACCGGTGATGCTCCCTGCCCGGCAGCAGCTCGGCGGAAGACGGGCTGGGCAGGCGGGGGTGCCGGTTGGGTTGGTATGTGTCTGCACTGACGGGCAGGCTCGCTGGCACCCACGGCCGCGCGGTCTCCGTTTGCAGCGGGGTTTGTAAGAGGAGGCTGGGGGTTTTTTTCCATCGCTGGTTTCATCGATGAGAAGTGCAAGTGGGAGCAGCTGCCGACCGCTTGAAATAATAGTGGCGGCACTGGGATCGTGAAATGTTCAAGTCAACACAAGCCGGCCTTGAAAGTTTTTGAGCTCCAGCTTAAAGTGTAAAATTATCCTTCATGCACAGGAAGCTGATCACCAATGCCGGTATGTGAAGTTCAGCGGAGGTGAGGTGACTCATGCAATCACTTCAGAGTCTGCCCAGTTCCTGAAAAGATAATTTCTTCTTCCTCCTCCTCCCCACCCGAGCTGGCCAGGACAGCCACAGTTTTACAACTGCTGCTTCCTCATGGTTGCTGCCCGGTGCTGCCGGAGGTGATGCGGCAGCCCTGGCCGAAGGGGAAAGAGAAAGTCTCTCCCTGCTGAAGAGAAACACAAAACACAGGAGCTGCCCTGCTCCGCGGGGTGGATTTTGGGATGCCAGCTGCCTTTTCCTGCCACCCGGAAGGTTTGTAGAGCCCGACCATGAGTCTTCCCTGCTACAGCCCTGCACCTCTCCCCTGCCACGACACCAGCACCCTGTGAATGCTGGCTGGTGCCATGCGGATGCTCCTGCCGCCTGGGGACATTTGGGCTCCAGCTGTATCAGGCCGGCTCCGCTGATTCACGCTGGCTGGGGACCAGGTGCCAAATGAGAAAAATCTCTCGTTGTACCTCCCTCGTTATTTGGGATTTTTTAATTGGTTATTAGTGCGATTCCCATTCATTAAAGAAAGAGCATGAGTAATTTTTATATGTTGCTGATTTTGCTAGTAATGACGTAAGGTAGTTACAAATGAAAGAAATGAGAAGAAAAACATTATGGTCTCTGTTATCACTTTCACTGTTCCCCAGGAATAATTAGTCAGCTTCCTTTAGTTTTCTGTAGGAGTTTTTCATGTGTCAGAAAAGAGAGAGTGAAATAGTTCTAAAAATAAGAAAACACGATGATTAAAATCCTAGACTGGCAAGAAGAGATGAAGATGTCTTTAATACCTAATGGGGCAGTTAGCTGAAGATGCAAGAGGTGTCTAAAGCACAGACTGTAACTGAGATTTTCCTTTTTCCCTCTTGCATACTGAGGTCTGATGGAAGAAAAGACACGTGTGTGGATCTTCGGCAGCCTTCTTTAGTACTGAAGGCTGAGCTGGAAAACAGCTTGGATGTCACACATCAGCTTACAGCTTTGAAGGGACCCGTTACTGCTATATGTACGGTTTGACTTTGGTGTAAAGTACAAAAGCTTCTGTCCTAGCAGTAAGTAAACAGGGTAGCTGTGTAAAAAATCCTTGCAAGTGCTGCAGCGAAGGCAATGTCTGAAGCGCCTTCCCCACATGCCGGGACAGGTCAGCCAGAAGCGAAGTGGGCATCTCTGATGTGCGAAGAAGTCACTTGGGCCTAGGGTTTCCCTCCTTGTGCTACCAGCTTTCACCTCCAGTGCACAGTGATACGGCCTCTTCTCCACTGACAGCAAGAAACGGGATCCCATAAAAAGCCACAAGGGACACAAGGGTGCCCGCCTGTGCAAGGCAGCCCTCCCTGCTTACAGTGAACGTGCTCCAGCACAGCAGGTTCCTAGTTGGGGAACAAATGGGAACGTCCTGCTGGCTGGAACCTCTTGGACGTTAAGGGATGGGGGTACCTGTTTCTAGAAACATCATCTTGTGGCAGGAGTGCGCCGGCTTTGATCAGGCTTGGGAGGAGAGCTCCCAGAGCCAGAGGACACATGCAGATGCAAGGGTGCTGCGGAGGGCTGACCTCCCAGGCCGGCGGGGCACCCCCTCCTTTGGGTTGCGGGAAGTGCGAGGTGAGAGCCTGATTCATCCCCAGCCAGACCAGGAGCCCTTCGTAGCCTCGTGGTCCCTGGTGTCTTTTTTATTTTTACTATTTCTCTCCCCTTTCTCCCTGCCATCCTCCAACTGCTCTCTCCCTCCTCCTTCCACCCCAGGAGCACTCCATCTAACATAGAGACTTTCTCCTAAAGCCTGGACAGCAGACAGGAGATTACATGATTAGGCAAGGGGAGAAGAAGAAGAAGCCAGGAAGTTATTCAACAAGCCTGTCCTCCCTTTGCTGAGGTAATCCGTCCCCAGGGCCCAGCTGCCCGGCTCTGGAGAAGCTGGCACAGAGGCAGCCGTGGTGGAGACGAAGAGCTTTACTCGCCGCTGCCCAAGAAGCAAATAGCCAGCACTGGTTTCTCCCCTGCAAACAGGAAACTTGAAAACATGGGCAGTGAAATGCCGCTGGTCGTCCTTTTCCCAGGCTCCAGTATTGTGCAAGGAGGCACTTCTCTGCTGCAGAGCGATTGCCTGGACCGGCCTCTCCGCTGCACGTCCCTGCCCGGAGCAAAGTCCCTTTGAGTCAACGGGGAGCCTTCCTTAGGCATTCCTCGCTCCCCTCGGGTCCCGCGTTTTTATTAAACTCTTCCTTGGGATTTTAGGATTACCAAACACCCTCTTTCAACAGAACAAGGATTTTCAACATATCCTGCCCAGAGGACACAAGTTTACCTTCCTGTGGGGACTTTTTTCCTCATACTGGGAGAAGCAGCAATCCATTATGTTTCAGTTGGGAAACATAGCTTAGCCATTGCTGTAACCCCTCAAATATTTAATGATGTGCAGTCACTCCAAGAGGCATTCCTACCTTTTTTCTTCTGATATTCAAAGACTGAACATCAGTTTGTCCCCTGCCTAATTTGTCCCCTCTGGTTTCAGCATTTTGTTTCTTCCATTGTTTTCAAGATTTTCAGGTCTCTGTTTATATTTGTGGAAAATCAGAAGTTAACATTAAACTAAGAGTGAAAATTAAAACAATCTGTGTTGTGAATATTTTGGTCATATTTAAGTTTGTGCAGAGGGTTCCTATAGATGCCAACACTATCACAGTAAAAGCTACTTGCTTTCTTAAATTTGTACAACTTTTCATCAATTTATACAAAAAAAATGCTTTGTTCCTGCTAGACTGCCTTCTGTGGAAACTATGCAAGATCTTTCATGAAATTACTTTAAATCTTGGACTTAACTGAACCTTATGGGTCTTTCCACTCATTTTTCTTTTGTTGTAAATTACTTAATGTTAGAGCTGCTCTGAAGTTTTTCCCAGTTTACCAGCCGTAGAAGTCCTGTTACATCTTCAAACTGGACAGCTTTGCCTGCTTTGTGAAATGTCTCTTCTGTTTAGGACTGCTTTGAACTCAGAAAGCCAACTATTCCACTTGTTTTTACCGCTTTGAAGGAAAATGTTATTAATCCTTATGCTAGTCAGTTTATGTGCACCCCTTGCTTTTTGGAAAATATTTGCTAACTTTTTTTCTGACTTCTGGCTTATGTATCAAGAGATGAGAAGAATTTGTATATTAATATACAGAATTTTTTAGAAGAAAAATTAATAGTTTTATTTTTTTTTAGAATTTAATAGTCATCAAAAGTATTATTTTCTATGTAGCGTCATGAAGACATCGTTACACCACAACTTGCGTGATGGGAAGGATTATCAAAGTATTGGTCTATTAATGATGCTAAATGAACTTGTATTTTAATCTTTATTTTAAATTTTTTAACTTGTAGTTGTCTTCTGATAGATTTATCGATTTAAAGAAGCCAGAACCCTTCCTTCTCCATTTTCCCTTCCCTCACGTTCCCAAATAATCATTAAAACACATTGTGGTTTAAAATGCCTATAAATCATGTCACTGTATGCACAATAACTACCTGATGTGCTTTTCACATGGCTAGACGTTGCTGCTCTTACGCTTTCAGAAAGGGCCGGTGCTACACTTGCCTGGACCCCAGGCAAGGTCTCTTCTTCCACGTTGTTCAGCATGTGCTCCTACCCTGGTGAGGCTTGGAAGACCTTGTATCCGTGCCAGCCCTAATTTGAAAACACTCACATCTGTATCTTCCTCAGCTCTTACATGCCTCCCTGAGGTAAGATGTAATGCTCTTATCTTTTCTCTTGTGCCAAATCTCAAACCACAAAAAGTACTGATCCAGGCTTCAGTGGCTCAGAGAAGGAGGCAGAGTGCTGCAGACCAGGGACGGGGCGGTGGTTTGGACCCTGCTCTCTAGGGGAAGGGGCTTCTGCTCCAGACTGGAACTTCCTGTTATGTTAAATGGGATATAATATGCAGGCAGAAGTGGAACATCTCTATTTTGGCAAAGGTAATGATCCTGGCAAGGGAAAGAAGTCAGATGAAATAAGAACATTAGGTTCCAAAAATCTGCTGTGCTCTCCTATTTTTTTTTTTTCTTAGTCTATGCATATGACTTTGAAACTTCTTCTGTGTTAACTTCAGGGTGAAGCTATTTAATCTTAACCTTTGTGCTATGAAGTGTGCATGCACCGTTTTCTCCCTCCTTCAGTCTCCTAGGCACGTTGTGGCCGTAAGCACAGGGGTGCGTGTACGTACGGCTGCCTGAGTGACGTGTGGGTGTGCAAGCGGAAAGTGATGGGAACGTGGGTGGTGTTCTGCCTCCAGAAAGAGGATCCTTTCTGCCAGCCAGATCCCCAGGAGAGACAGGCAGAGCAACCCTCTTCCCCGCCAGTTCGGGTCGTGCAACAGCAGCAGCGGCATCGCCGCCATCAGCGTGGGGATCCCAGACCACGTGCGCTCTGGTCCGGCCAAACCAACCCTTGTGGCCTTGCATGCGGGCCGCCATGCTGCGAGGTGGCGGAGCCACCAGGACACCGTCTCCGCTGCTCCTTCGCTCGGGCCTGGCAATTTCACGCTGCCGCGAGCCGCCGAACGGCAAAGAGGACGACTGTAACGCTCACCCCCCACCTAGTCCCTCCCGGGAGCCACCGTGCACGGGAGCCACCGGTTAACATGCGGCCGAGGAGCCACGGCAGCTCGGTTTTTTATTCAGAAGGCAACACAATCCCCACTGGCAGCCGAAACAGGCAGCCCCTCGGGGGACCAATTACTCTGACCGGCGCCGTACAAACTGCGGCTTGCTCCCCGGGGAGATGCTCCGCCGGGCTTCGGAGCGGGAGCCAGCCTGATCCTCCAGACACAAGTTGTTCCTCATGTCAAAACTGCTGCTAATGACACAATTAACTGACTGGGGACTACTGAGGAGCTCTTAATTAGGTAAACACTGCGCGGTGAGAAACGAGTGCCCGGTTCTGAGCGTACTGGTTCGTGTCAGGCTGCTGGGAGGTGAAGCCTCTGCCTGCGGAGGAGGAATCTGCTTCAAGGTCTAATTTAGGTGGTAAAACTCTAACTCAGCTGGGAATTCCCTTTCATGCAGGATTTAAAATAAGCGCTAGAAACAGCTCCACAGCTTGCAGAGACGCCCTAGAAGTATTTAAAATATTTCGTTGCATATACAGAAAAAGATTACGCCCTTAACCAGAGCAGCAGCACAGAAACTGCTGTCTAATTTTAAGTGGATCAACTGGGAAAATCTCAGAGACAAAACCCAGGGGGAAACTACAAAAGCGTTTTGCATTCTTCATATGATAATGGGCCTGATGCGGTGCGTGGCACTCAGAGAGCGAACCGAGGATCCTGCGGCCCAGACAACTGCAAACGTCATGGATGCCTCATGGAAGGGTCTGGAAAAACGAAGACCACCGGGGCCACGTATTTCTTTTACCCCTGCAGTCTGTTATTGCTTAGTCCTGCGTGTTGAAAGAAACCCCACAGCGTTTAGCTGGTATTGACTGGCTGAAATTTAGGCTGAGATTTTAAAAGGAGCCTCAGGGAGTTGAAGCTTAGGTCAATGGGATTTGGGCCTCCAACTTCTGAAGGCTTCTCTTGGATGAAATTCCGAATCCCGTCTTTATCTAGGTATTTTCAGGGCCCATTGCCGCCGTTACCGCACGGGGACCGCTCCCCGCCGATTCTCTCACCGGGCGCCTGCCCGCTCAGCGCTGTGGAACAGCGAGCGGGGAGCGGGACCACGCAGCGCGGCCCCCCCGAAAGGTGAAGCAGCGCCCGTGGCGGAGCAGGGAGCTTACTGGCGCGCTGCGAAGAGCCCCGCCGCGTAGCGCCAGTGGGATGAGAACGGCATGGGAGAGCTCCCATCACGTCTTAGGGGTCACCAAACAGTGTGTCTGCAATGGGTGAACGTGGGCGTGGAGGAATTCAAAATCCCTTCTTTCTTAGCACTTTCTACCGGCAAGTTTTACCATGTCTTATCTAGCCAAGTTTTATTTTCATTAAGCACGTAAAGAGGTTACTGGAGAATTCAGCTAATCTATCTGCAGTATACAACAGAGCAGTTTGCACCAGGCAGCTCTAAGACTTCATCGATGACCTCCAGCAGGTACAGATATGGTTTTTCAGAAAATGCTGTAGATGTGTCTCAGTGAGACCCCAGGATACTTTGTTATTTGTTCCGCATACCCACGCAAAATTCGTGCTTGGTGGGGAGACAGGAGCGGCACCATCGCTTAGATAACGATGATCTCGATGCAGATCTCAAGTTTTCCCTCAGGAGAGTAGGGCCACAGGCATTTTACAAAGCTGTATTAGAGCGGCAGTGTTCCTTTGGCACCATCCTGTATCTAATGACACTAAGAAATTTGTAGGGAGTTCACCAAATCCTGTAGTGATTATTTATAGTGTTATCTGCCTGTATGGGAACTTCCTTTCCACCCATGACAATTAGCCATTGGTGCATGCTTGATGGATATGTGGTTAATAAAGTTCCCCTCCCAATACACACTTTCTCTTTTAGATTAATTGTCTTTGTATCGGTGTAAGAGCTCGATGCTTTTCAAGATGAGACCTGTTAAGTTTCATGTTACCTCATGACCGTGATGACTCCAGTGGTACCTCTGTCTAATGGAGGAATGGAAATGATCTGTTATACATTGATTTTCATTTTCAGTGTTTGCCGATTAGCTCTTGGAGATAGATCTTAACTTCACAGCAGGAGATAGAGAAGTGCCTCGCCTACTGTGGCACTCATCCTGAAATAGATCTATTATCTTGGTCCCACTATTTCCTTTGTGGACAAACTCTGGCAGAGCATCATTTTTGTTATCTGGAAAGAGTAGCCCTAGGGCAGATATCTCACCACTGAAGTCCCTGATGAAGGCAGAGTCAAGAAAAAATGGTAGAAAAATCTTCCTTTTACTGTCTTTAGTAACCTCAGCTGATGTGTTGACTTCTCAGGAAACAGTCAGACCTACCATTTTGTATTTGGGCTTCAGCTTTTTAACATATGGAAAGTAATTTTTATGTCATATGTATTTTTTCAGACTTTGTCTGTTTGCTTGCTCTCTTCACCCCCTCATCTCATTCATTTCATTTCTATCTTTAGAACTTACCTATGTTTATACTGTTTCTTTCAGCTGCACTAGATTCAGATTTCCATTTTCTGGTGCATACCGGTAAGGTTTGAATAACCTCTTGAACTCTGCCATTTAATCCCATGTGTGTTGTTTTATTTTTTGTCCATTGCTTCCTTTCCAATTTAGCCACATACCTTCTGTAGCTCTTCTTATGGGTTGTGCAGGGCATGCACTCAGTCCCCCTGCTGAGTCTAAGGATTTTAATTTCCCTGTTTTTGACATTAGGATCTTTCTCAAACGCTTCCTCCATTTTTAGAAATCCCCCTGTCTGAAGTTCACTGTTACCAATGTAGTTTTGGGGTATGACTCTTCCCTCGCTGAGGTAGGATTGAACTATATTGTGGTTACTGTTGTTTTTTATTTAGCTGGAACTGCTTATCAAGTCAAAACTAGTTGTCCCATAGAAACAGTTTTTCTATGCAGCAGCTCTTTCAGATGCAGAGAATTTCCCCTAGTATTAGCCCAGCGTGCATGTAAACAGCTAAGGTCACTGCATACCATCGTTTTGTTTGACTCAACTGCCTAGTCTTCCTCAATACTGCAAGTTCCCTACTCCACACCATTACTGGGGTAAAACAGCACCAATTTTTCAAAGCTGTCTTGCTGTTTAATAGCACATTTGATAAAAAATAGCCTTCAAACTTCTTACTCCAGCTGGAGTTGGCCTAGTTGGAAAATTTCCAAAGGGACACTTTCTTGGTGAAAACCAGAAATGAAATTAATGTAGTGACCACATTGAAAAGAATGTAATGATATTTCATCATTTAAGATATCTGGTTCGGAGGGGACAATACGTTTATGTTCTTTCTTGCTGTTTTCTCACACTGTCTTCTCTAGATGCAGAAAAGCAAGGAGGGTGAAAGTAAGTGTCCCCTCATTTGAAAACATGGAAATTCTCCAGCAAAACAGAATAGCTCAACTTAATAAATTGTTGGTTGTTTTTAACTAAGCCTGTCTTCCTCCTTCCTCTTCCATAACAGAGCAAAGCTAAGATGCCTATGCCACGCATGGAAAGGTCCCTGCCACAGGATGAGCTTTGTATCCCATACTCCAAATGACTTGCAGCGTTGAGGACTCCAGCATCAGTACTGTGGTATCCACAACACTTCCCAGGATACCTCAAGAGAGAATGATATCAGTTCACCATGGAGAAGATAATTTGATTGTAAGCCAGTTGTTGACACGTGCAGACTAATCACCAGCAACGCAATATAGACACATGCAATCAGAAGGGCACGGTACACAAGCGTCTGCAGACTGCACCAGGGTTTATTTCCGGTAGACCCTTTGCTCTGGTCTTGCATGGGAGGAACCTCAGAGCCTCATTAGTGACGGGCTGGCAAGTGCACGTAACACAGATGAGCATTGGCAAGCCGGTCACTCAAACCCTGACGGAGCAAAATCCTTCAGAGTGTGTCTCGTGGTGGTTCAAGTTCAGTGCGCAGCTGAGGAGGGACCAGCAAACCCCTTTGGGCCTCAGAGCCCTTCTGGACCAATTTTTCTCTGGTCTTCAACTGCAAGCTGCACCTGCCGCCTGGATTTCTATAACTTTCAACAAGTGTTTCAATGGCAACCAGCAATTTTTCATATCATGGCTGTATCTATCTGGGCTTGAATAGCTTAAACCATGACAGTTTGAAGGGTTTTTCTTGGATTTTTTTAAGAGATTTTTTTTTTCTCCTTCACATGCATCAAAGCTATTGACTGTGCTATGGCTCTGAAACCAAAACCGCAATTACAATGTTTATTTTTAGGACCCTGGCTTGTGTCACCAATTTAGAGAAGATGTGGTTAAGCTAACCGTCACTCACTTCTACTGCTTGCAATTTTGTGTTTCACATTTGTATATAGCCTATTACCAGAACAACAGAATGTTTCTGTTCCAGGACCATAGATGATTGATAATTTGAGAGGAAGTCAGTGCAACTTCAACATTTCAGTTTGTCAGTCTTTCTCGCTCAGTTTATGCACTGAATATAAGATGACTCTTCCTTAAAAAAAATCAAAATAGGTGAAAGGGACTTTTTAAGATGTCGCCACAAGCACTAGCCCTCTGTCTTGGCAGATGCTGGAGTGGGGGGGACGGGTCTTAGAACCCCAGTAGAAAGGATGGCCATGGGAAATAAGCAGGATTGTCACTCCTTGGCCTGACAGTTAAGCTTGGCTTAGCTGCTGTGCATGTTCACATGGCTCTGAGCATAGAAGGTTTTAACTACAAACCAGCAGTAGTACCAGGTCATGTGTAATTTTTTTTTTTAAATACTGCTGCTGCCTCAGAAGTTGGGCAGAAAAGTGAACACAGGACTGAGCCACTCTGGCAGCACTCTACACTGATTTTGCTGAGGAGTAAAAGACTAGCACGCAAGACTGAAAAATCCAGTTTGCTGTGAAAGGATGCAGTTAAACCAACATTTCCACTTATAACTCAAAACATTTTGCACAGGTTTTAATGTGGTGCTTCTGCATCATTGGAAAAGCCTTTATCACAACAGCTTTGTCATTACCTTGACAAGTAAGTGGCATCTGATGTCACTTACCAGTGACTGTAATTTGTTCAATGTATCTCACTGCCTCAGACTGTCCATCAGTAAAAAGAGTTGGAAAAGGTGAACCTCCTATACTGAAGAGGGAAAGGGAGGAAGAGTCTCCGAATAGCTCTGGATTCTGGTGCCTACAGAAAGAGGCTGTTGATGTCCAGCCTTACGGGCGCAGAGGAAAGTGCCCAGGAAGCTGAAGACAAGAAGATCAGCCCCTGAAAACAACAGGTGGGACTGAGCCATCAGCCACCTCGCTGGGTGTTGGAGTGTGCGTGGCTCTGCCACCGCAGGAGGAGCAGGCAGGAGGATCTGGGGCTGACCTATACCTTCCCTTGCACCCATGGAGCTCGGGGAGCAGGGATGTTAACGGCATTTATTTTGGGGGATGCCCCTCACCTTCCCCTGGCCCATGCCTTGCCAGCACAGGAGGTGCAGAGTGGTGGCACAACCCACCTCCTGGTCCTGCCACCTCCATTCCCCCTCCCCACGCATTCCTTTCCCCTCTCCCCTGCAGGGCCACATCAGCAACCAGCAACCTCGGGCACGGTGAAGGCACGTGCTTGGCCCCGTGCTCATTCCTGTGGACGCTGTGAAGCCAGGGACAGCTCACCTGCCGACGCCTGGCAGTAGCGCTCTGATCCGTCATCCAACACTTCATGAATGGCAGCAGCCACTGGCAGCAGGTCATGAAGGGCCCCAGCCACTGGCAGCAGTTCAATAACGGCAAATGCGTCCCAAAGGACAGTTGTTTGCACACTAAGTGAGTGGGAAATGGTAAAAGGGTGGTTTTGTGGCATTTGAGAAGGGGAAAAGCAAGCTACCAGGCATAGGCGGGTGTGGAGGTGCACAGTGACAAGCGGCTGAAGGCGTACTGCTCAGTGAGATAGAGAGTTTCTGCTGAGACCCTGAGGACTGAGAATGCAAATGAAGAGGGTTGAGGTGAACCAGCGAAGGGTATGTAGTACCCAGGACCCAGAAAGCCACTTCAGCAAACAGAAGACAACAATTAACAAGGACTTCGCTGGAAGGGAATAAGTCAGGAAGGAAACAGTTCTCATTAGGATTAGATAACAGGCAAGAAAAATGTAATAGAAACCAAATGAGGGATAAAAAACTGGAAAAGAATTACGTTTCTGGGACAGACACTAAAAACAATCCAGAGAAATTCATCCGCTCTGTTTGGAAAAAGAGATCAAGAATTAGGTAATTTTTAAAGCTGGTGAATCATTTGCAGTGAATAATTTATTTTGTGAATGTGGTTTCATTTTCTGCTCAGAAGAAGTCTGCAAGCAGGTTATGAATTAATTGACATGCATTTGCCAGCTGTTGACGGCTAATTTTTGGTGCAGTTTGTTCACATGTGTTCTTTGGAAGTAGCAATCTTTAATCTGCTCTGTCTTTGGTTAACAAAGCAGGTAACTTATTTTGAGTTTTCTCCTTTCTTGCCTGATGAGCATCATTTTTAGTCATGTGTGAACCTTGAATTAATGACCTAGCCTGGCCACTAGTACGGCCCCTTTGGCTACTCGGGGTTGTGCATGCTTGAGACATCATCCAGGCCGCTCTTGGGGTTGCTGCTGGCAGGCTTGCTCTCCATACAGATGGTAAACCTCATTGTCAGAAGGCATTTCATGGCATTGCTTAATCAGAGGTTCAGAAGTGCACGCTGATGTTAAATCCATTTCCCAGTGAGATGCTCCAAGACCTGCTCAGGGCTCCCTGTTGGGATGAGCTGGCTTGCACCGGGGCTGCACCCTCCTTTGCCTGAGCAGTGCCTGGCACATCATAGGGTTTGCTGGGACTTTTAGGTGCCGACACGTGCAGCCAAAGTGAAAAAATAACATAGGCATAGATTTCTGATCACACAGCTGTGTTCTTACACAGCCTGAGGAGAAAATTAGTGGGATCTACTAAAAGCTTTGTGGTCCAGGTCCTCAGGGAGGCTGATTTTTTTGATAGGACTCCTTTACAAGAGGGCAGCACTCCCTAAAGAAAAACCAGGGAGGAAATCCATAAATTTATCCTGCTTATTGCCCAGGAAAATGTTTTTCACTTCTGTGTGTCATATGGATCTTTTTGGTGGGAGGCATTTGTATCACAGGGGTTTTGCATGTAAAGAATGGCCTGTCTGCGAGGGTCCAGCCTTGTGACGAGGCTCCCTTCAGCTTTTTTGGGGAAGCAGTAAAAGAGGTTAGGTACAACATTAGGGCGCATTCTGAGTGGGAAAAGAAAAAAAATCTGCGGTTCTCTTTTAGTTAGAGCAATCGCGGATGCTACTGCTCACTGAAGCAGGTCCACAGAGCTAAGCACGCTCATTGTGTTTAAGTTGACTGTGCCTCTTTCAGATGTCTCAGAATTTAAATCTAAAATCTTGCCCTGAAATATTTAATTTTAAATGCAGGCCACTATTTCTGCTTCACTGCAGCACACATCCAATTAAATCTAACTTAAAAAGAAAGAAAGAAAAAAAAAGCTCCACATACATTATATTAAATGACTTTCTTGACATATTTGGGAATTAACAAAAAGCAAGAAGCTATTTAACAACTTGCAACGTATATGATTTTAACAGCCAAACTTACAATAGCTGTTCTTTCATCTATAAATTAAATGTGTAACAAAGCCATAATTAAAGACCTTACTAGCAAAACTTTTCAATGGTGTGTTCTTTGCAGTGGACTTTGAAGCACCTTCAATTGGAGCAATGGGAATTCTTCTGGACAATACTGCAAGCTGCAGATACAGCTTAGTTAATTACAAGCAGAGCTTTCAGTATTTATTCCTCCTGCCAAAATCCTTATGCATTGCAACAGAGAACTGTTTTTTCCCTTGTGCTTGCTTACTAATGCTGCTAGAATGTGAATATAAAACAATACCTGTCTGTCTCTCTTGATCCTAGACACGATTATTAGGCTTTCATGCTAATTTCCCTGCCTATTGAGTTAAGACTGGATTAAGGAGGCAGAATTTCTATATGCAGTTAGGGTTCCCTAAATATTTCAAGGCACTGCTCGATGGCTGAAGGTACAAGGCAGCTATTGTTTAAATACCATGGGGTTCTCCACCACTGCCTCTGCTCACCTCCTAAGAGACAGTGCAGTACTGATGGCAGCAGCGATGGGAATTGCCCTCAGTCCACCTGCGCGCAGAACGGAGCCCAGAAACGCCGTCTGCTCTGTAGGATTAGCAAGCGTTCCTGGCACATTGCACACCTGGATCCCTGGTCTTGGGATTCAAACCAGTGAGAAGCCGGTACAGTACATCAGTATATGGGAATCTCCCAAATTCCCTCCCCTAATATTTGAATAATCCTTTGCTCAACTTTGACCTGTTGTTTGGAAGCCTGCAATTAAATCCAGAGGGTTGTTCAAAGCTTCAGGGGCCATTCTGGAAAATAACAGAGACATGGTGCTGGAGCGGCGCTCCTGAAACAGAGTTCCCTTTCCCGTCCCTTCACATAAAACCTTTCAACACCTGATCACCCTCCACGTGAAGCCTGCTCCTCCTGGAAGGCTGTGCCACAACCTCAGGCCTCCCAGGGCTGGAAATCTTCTGTGGTTTCCAAGCTAAATCTACCTGTGGCCAATATATTTCCATTTCTCCTTATATCAATATTATTCTTTGCTAAAATTACATTTTTTTCCTCCGTGGTGTTTACTTCTTCAGGTACTCTCAGAGAGCAGTCATATCCCTTTTCTGTCGCTTCTTTTGCTTACTTCTGACACATTTGTCCCCGAGGGACCCCATGGCTATTCCCCTTTCTCCCCTCCCCAGCACGTGCAGATGTGTATCCGTGGCCACAGTGGAGCCTCAGCTTGCAGATTTTGCTATTTGGAAGAAACCAAACAAGGACCAGTGCTGATAATTGCTGGGAGGCCGAGGCTTTTCAGGGAAAGGCTACACTGCAAGTCGTCATGAAACCAGGCTCATATTTTTGTCTTTTTATGTAGGTACCATACCCTGTGTGCTGCTACTCCCCGCTCCGTCCAGCCCTCAGTAAGGTTGCCGCATGAACTTTCCTCCGATGACGTTTCCACAGGTCCTTGCTCTGGTGCCTTTCCCCCTACCTCCCTCTCAGCCCTCTTCTCCCCTGAAGCTGGATTATTATTCTCTCCTCATTATTTACTTGTTTTCTCGTTCCCGGTATGAATTGCCAGCTTCAGTGAGCTCCAGCTAACTAAAGTCATGCTTCCAGCATGCAGTTACTGGGCTAGGGAATCACATGAGACATCTGGGTGGTGATCGGGGGGAATAAGCTGAGCATCAGCATTTTGGCTATGGTAATAAACAAATTCAGTATCGCAGCTCAGCTTTGAGCTCGATCAGTTGTGCACTCGCAGGAGGTGTTTGCAGGGCCAACATGCGGTGCAACGTGTTGAACAGCTACGCTGAAAAGCAAAGGATGCAAACAGGTAATTTACCAGCGTCAAAGCAGTTAGCGATGAACTTGTAGAAGTTTGAGTTATTGTATTTCTAGGTATATAATCCTGTCTGCATCGGTACGGTCTCTTTTGGCCGTGTGTGGTAGCACCAAAACAGTACTTGCTCTAAGCTTCACCACAAAGGTTTGTTTCCTCTTGCAGAAGGCTGAGCCACCTTTTCCCCTCCACGGGTTCAAGAAATGTAAGATTCCACCAAATTGCCTTTATTCTCCTGCTTCAGAAATGCCGGGGAGAAGAACATAGCAGCACCAGCCTCATGTAACTTCTGCTTCCAACCGTCCCTCGGCATCCAGCATTCCCGTCCCTGTGGTTCCCACTGCGACTCCCTCTCCATGGGACAACTGAACCTGCCTGACAGGCGCCCAAAGCACACCACCATTGCACGCCACGCCAGGGCGAAGAGGTGGGCAGGCAGGGCAGGCTGTGGCATATTCCAGCTAATGTGGATAGCCAAAGCCTGCGTGGACTGCCTTGGTCTTTGCTCAGATCAGGCCCCACAGATCCTGGAGGAATTCACATCCCACCTCTAATCCAGTAGTTCCCCGTCTGGCTTCAGCATAACTGTCCAGTTATGCCTGATTTCTACATGACTTGACAGCTTTACACTCCTTCCCATTTTATCTATTTTAACTAAATTCTCCATAAAACACACTATCGGGTCCTTTCCTGAAATCCAGATACATGAGTTCTACGGCATTTCTTTAGTCTGGAAAATCAGTCATTGTCGCAGGAGAAAGATATGAGCCTGAAGTGATGAAACTTTAGTAAATTCTTATTGACTTTTTCAGTTCATTTCCCATTTACTCTTATCTTTAACTCACCAATAGTGCAGAAAGCTTGAGTTCAGATGCTGAGATCAGATTAACAGACCTGTGGTTACCTGGACTGCTTTTTTGCCTTTCTCAAATACAGGAACTACATTTGCTGTTCCCCTATCCTGTGTCCCCAGCTGAGCACAAAAAAGTCATTAAAGGTCCATGTTGCGGACCTGCAATTTCATGTGCAAATCCTTTCAGAGGTGAAGAAGTGTCCAGTTCACCCGGTTTGAAGCTTTGAGCTCTGCTTCCACTTCAGATGTGATCATTTCCAATTCACCTTCCTTCCATTCCCATTAGTCATCCTGCTTTTGCCACCATGTTTTGCATCCTCACTGAAGTATGAGGGAAAACATTCACTGAGTTTTGAGGCAGACTGCCTACTGTAGTAATGATCTCCAAGTTGCCCTCACCAAATAGGGTCGCTACTTCTTCTTTCTTTGTTCTCTTTTTATTTATATAACAGAAGAACGTTAAGTTACTGGGTTTATTTCCTTTGCAAGATCTAAACCAGCTTGATTTTTGTTACTTTTAATTCTAGGCATATACTTCTGACCTCCAAAGTGTACCTTTCCTTGCTGAAGGGTCCCAGTTTTCATCTCATGTAGGCTTTTTAATTATTCCTAATTTTCTTTATTTGAGCCTATTATTTGCACTAGAAGGAGTATTGCCCTTTGCTACACTGTCCGCCCATCCCTTTTGCTTGCATCCATGACTTAAGAAAATTTCAGCTTTTGCATGTTGCAGTATAAATTGCTCAGTCCAGATGGCTTCAATCACTAGTTCTCTAATTTTGTCAAACTTTTCCTTTCTTAAATCAAATATCTGATTAAGAGAACTGAATTAATTCCTAATCATTTGACTGAAGGTAATTTTCTACAATCAGGTCTTCCAAAATGTCATCAGTATTGACAAAATCAAGCCAACAGTCACTTATAAAGAAATATGTCAACAATCATACTCAACAATATATGGATCCTGCTGTGATTAGTCTACCTCTGAGAAGCTGAACTTGCCCACAATAACAACTTCTGTCATTACTTGCTTCAAGAACTCTGCAGAGATCTCAAGCCATATCAAAAGTGTTTTTTACATCCCTTCCTGCCTTTTTTTTTTTTCTTCAGCCAGTCAATCAGGATTGCAACTCCCTTGCCACCTAGCCTCCATCCATCTTTTCTGTTTACATTCGAAACTCTCCGGAAGTGACTCTGCCGCCTTGTACAGAGAACAGTCCTGATTTTGTTTGGTCCCTGGACACCACCATAGTTATTAGTCATGTTTATATAGTGATCCTGTATCATCAGGTTGTTATGACACATTTTATTAATGTGCTGGAATCTCTTTGATGCTCAGAAGGACTGTGAAGCAGAATTATACATACCCAGCAATGTTTGCAGCACCGGGGTAAGGCACACGGGGCTTGTATCCCAATGCTGTCTATGTTCTTTGTGGAACATGAGACAGTTGTTATTCCAACCATCGCATACCTCATCCTTTTCATTTAAATCAGTATCAGCACAATGGCTACTGCTAGTCCAAAGTGTTAACAGCTGTGTTAAGTGGCAGCCAACCAATTTCCTGTAAGTTGTGGTGAGGTAGCCAGATGCAGAGAATATCTATATAAAGGCATCTTTTTTCTCTTTTTTCTTTTTTGTGGAGAGGAAATCAAAAAAACCCTCTTTTACATTTGAGTTCAGTTTCCATACCTAGGCCAAGAATAGTGAGAGAGCTAAGAGCAAATGCCACCATGTTGACATGCCAGAATGGGGTCAAGAGGTGCTACGAGTGGGGAAATGGGATGAGGTTTACCCGGGGTCAGCCTCTGTTGTAATTTTGTGTCCCTCTCAGCTGATCCCAGAAGACCACTTCAGCTTCTCTTCCTTTACTGAGCATGGCAAGACACTACTCTCTCTGTTGCCAGATAGGAGTTTACCATCATACCGCGTGTGCCTCCTGGCTTAAACAACACGGGATCTCCCCGCGGTCTACAGCCGAATCCTTCCCTCGCTCCCCGTGGGAAGCCATGCCAAGGGTGGCATCTGAAGGCATCCTTCAGAAAGCCGTATCTCCAAGGCAGGGGAAAATTGCCCGGTGTGACAGAGGAAGCGAGGCTCGCCGCGACACGGCGGGCAGGCAGCGTTGCCGCTTGGTGAGGCGCTTGGTCTGTAGCTGGTGCCACTGCGACCATAAGCTGAGGGTCCCAAGACCACACCTGTGGGTGGCATCCCCTCTGCCTGGACCATGTTATTAAACACCATGGGCTGGAGCAGCTGTTTCGGGGCTGGCTGGAGGGGGTGGACACAGGAAAGCCCAACTCTCCTCTGCAAGGCAGGAGGCACTGAGTGGCGGCAGGCAGACCCTGGCATGCGTGGAGGTGACGGCTGGGTTTGCTCTCTTCCGCGAGCGCAGTCCAGCTTCCCCTGGAGAGACGTGGCCAGGGATGGACCCTGGCCCCTTTCAGGGTCAGGCTGTTGGAGTCAAGCTCAGCAAGACATTCAGTATGTGCTTGGATGAACAGGCAGGGCACTGGCTGGCACACTAGGGCACGGAAAACTAAGAGGCTCCTATTCCTGGTGCTGTAGAGATTGCTTAGGGCTGAGACTTCCTGCACTCAACTTCCCTCCTCAGTGCCCGTGCAATTCAAGAAAGGACTGTCTTTACCTCCGTAGATATCGGGTGTGTATACACGCGTGCGTGTGTGAAGGACTGTCTGAAACCTGCCGTGCCTGTAAGGGGGTAAATGATGAACAATATCCTTAAAAAGCTTTATCCACTGCTAAGCAGGTATGTCCCAAGTCATTTGAGATGGCACACCGTTACCTCAATGTTAGGGAGCGAAGGAGGATAGAAATATAGGCAGAAGGCAATGGAAAGTTGCTGTGGGCTCGTGCTCTTACCTCTGCAAACAGCACTGCGGGACCTTTAATGAGTAGACGTGGTCAGGACCTCTATTTTATGTCTTGTCTGAGAAATTTGCAGCAGAGCCCCTATTAAAACCATTCTGGGGGTATTGGTTTTCTCTTGACTCAGAGGGAAGACTGCTGCTTGAGTCAGTAACAAGAATTCAGCAGCACCTGGGTTTTCATTGGCAATGAACCACCCATGTACTGACCAAGTAGGAGGCTGTTAAAGAACAATTTCGCACCATCTGGGGGAGGAAAAAAAGCATTCACTGTGCTACACAACTGTCTAAAATCTGTGACATAGGAGTGATTTCTTAAAGAAAAATTCCCTTCTTTACTGGGGTGCCAGGGAGGCTGGGGGAAAGTAAGGCAAACTCAGACACCCTTCCCCAAGGGGAAGAGTGCCATTTTACTGAGTGATCTGCCTGGACATTCTTTGTGTGTGTCTAAATTCAGTCAGACAACATCCCCGAAAATTTCTCTTGAGCAGCTGAACGCATGAGGCAGTCAGCACAGTGCTGCAAACATATCATGCAGACATCTGAACTTTGCTGTATTGGGAAACAGCAGCAGATAATAACTGTATGAACAGCCTCGTACTAGGCCACTGCCTTGGGGCTCTTGTGGCACCAGAATCCCTCCAAGAAGCTGAGCACCTTGTAATTACATGGCTTTACACACCACTTGTTGCCTTCGTCTTAAGGGCTTGTCACAGTACCTGTGAAATACTGTTCTTAGAAGTGGAGGGTTGGAAGTGCAAAGTCACCCTCCTCAAACCACAGACAGGGAAACTCCTGATGACTCTGACTGCTCTGTCCTAATTCCCAGTTCATATTTTGTCCCTTTCTGGGATCCAAAAGCTTGATATGCCTGGGGTGGATATAACCAGGTCCTCCCAAAGCTGAATGTGGTTAAGCACAGCCTCATTTATGCAGACCTTAGGATGTGTCTCTGCGTGCATCTTTAATCCTGTTGTGGCACAGTAACAAATACAATGGCAAATTCTCATTTATCTGGGAAAGAAAAGCCCAACGATCAGGCCATATCTGTTGCCACAGTGGCTGAATCACAAGAAGATAGCTATAATGTCAAATGCAGATCTTCATATCGAAAGGTTTCAGTTCCCACTCGTAAGTGATTATGGAAAAAAGACTCACTTGCCCACTTCCAATAAATGAGAAACATGTTTCTTAGAGGCAGTATGCTTCCTATGCTTGTAGTGCAGTGAAGCTGTTGGCTAGTCTACTATTTTTGACGTGCAGCTGTTACACAGAAACATCTGATAGTTTCTTTTCTTCAGGCTCAGTTGCTGCGGTGTCAGGAAACAGCCTTTAGTTTCAGTTCTTGTAAGACGTGAGCAGGTATAGGAGGCCAGTGCGATACCTCAGTAACACAAAAAAACATCCTGCAGCCTGCAGAAGAAACTAGAGGTACAGAGGAGGGTAGGCTGATCAGTTCCAAATTCTCATTACAAATACTTTCTTTGATATTAAAAAAAATGTGCTAAATGGCTAGTTAAAAAAAAAAATCACAAATCAGAGTGGTATGTGTGTTCCTTTTCTACTGTGAGACTGTGGAATGAGCTCATTGACTTGTGAAGCAACATGCTGATGCTCTGGATAAGAGCAGCTTCTCACCAATAAAAGGAAAACTAAAAGCTCCTCCGGTGACTAGTTAACACAGAAGGCTTACTTGCATACTGGCATAGCATAAAGCTGCTCCGAATCTGCAATGCTGTGAAACATAAATGCAAATTAAGAAAGTTAAATGAAGGCCTTCAAGTACCTAGGGTGGCTCAGGCCAATAACCAAAGCTTGTATATCAATTTAATAGAAAATATAGGAGAACAATATACAATATTTTGCAGGACCTACTATCACCCTTACTTGGGACCCCAGAGGGGGAAGGTTAGCTCTCTCTGAGACAAACTCTACCTGGGCAGGTGATATGCTGAGAAATCCAGGTGCCAGACATAGAAATCATGGAGATAGGATAGCAATCAGTCTTAGAGCCTTCCCAGTATATCTTTCCTCTTTAAATCCTGGCAATAACTGCAAAAACTGCAGTGGTATAAGCAGTTCCCTCTCCTCCCCACCGTGAGAACAGTGCAGTTCAGCCCTTGCTGTGCAGGGTGTGTATAGGGGGTTTTTTGGAGGTTTGGGGGTTTGTGCATTTGGCTTTTTTTCTAAACCTCAGCTGACAAGAGCTATAGCAATCTGGTTCTGTATCAGGTTTGAAGCTTTGGCTTCCACAAGCTGTGGCTTACACTGTGGAGAAAGTAAAGGTGAACATCCTTTCATGTGAGACATTTTTATGCTGAAGCTAAGAAAGCTTTAGCGTAAAAAGGTGGCAAAGCTACTTGCCTTGCGCAGTGAGGAGCCTAAGTCAGTAAGCAGTACCTGGGCTTGGGAACACCCCAAGTCTTCCTGGACTGACCCAACTGAGCATGGTCACTCCCTATTGCCTATGACAACAAGCCATTACAGGTGTTCTATCTGCGATAACGCCCTACCCTACCCTAATGTGGGGCGGTGGGCTGAGAGTTTTGGGCAGGGTAGCATTAGCAAAACCGATTTTCACATTTAGGAGACGTTTGTCACCTTTGCTCACCACTGCCACTTGTAACGTAGCTCTGGGGCAGCCAGGCTTACTACGCCTACCCAGGCGTAGCTGGGGGACTGTGAAACCTGCACGATGAGGGTGCGGGGATGAGCCAAGCTGAGATGTCCCCTGGGCATACAGGTGGCCTATGTGCTACAGCTCCCTGTGAGCGAGATCTGGGTTGAGCCTTGTGTACCCGGGTCTGTGGGTCAGCTCCAAACAGCTTTAGTAAGAGGCTACTGCTGTTGTGTCTGTGGATGCTTCAGACTGTGGTTTGTCAGGTCTGGCACAGAACCAGCAATAACAAAGCAGGTTTGTGACTGTTCGCTCTTGTGATCCTGTCTAACAGCTTCAGGCAACCAGCCACTGCATTTGGGAAGATGCTTGGAAAGACCCTGCTTTGTGTTCTACCATATTTTCCCAAAGACCATTTGCTGACCATGCTCTAGGATGAAGAAGTGCCTTTGCATTCACCTAGTGTCATTTCTTCCATGCTCTCTGACAGTAAAATATGCCTACTGCTCCTGGGGAAGCCCATGACACCTTGTCTTACTCCCCAAGAGTGGGGTTGGCTCGGAAGGGTCACTGGTTTATCCTCATGTCTGTGGACTCAGAGATTGAAGGGCCCTGCTTCTACTCTTCCCTTCATCAGGGGGCAGCTGGATGGGGATGTTGTCATTCCTACCTAGAGCCTCAAACAGTCGTATCTGGCTAATAAGTAGCTAAAGCAGAGTTGTCATTTATGGCTGCCCATGATGATGCAAGAGTAGCAGCTCAGTCCCTGGGTAGAGTAGACTTGTGCGTGCTGATCTGCTTGTTAAGCTACTAAAACAACTTTTGTTTTGTCTAGCTTTACATCTCACCATGTCTTCAAGGAAAGGAAATCCAAACCTAGGATATAAAACAGAAAATTTGTCTGATTTAAAAACGCTTCTGTAATGCACTAACTGAGGTAATGACTACATCCATTTGAAAGACAGATGGTTTCTTTTTCTTTTTCTTTTTTTTGGTTCTCTTTTTTCTTTTTTTTTTTTTTTTCCCCAGCATGTCAAGAAACTGTTGGCAGAAGGAAGAAAAAGGATATAGTTTATTCTCTTTCGGCTATCCTGCTTCTGACAGAGGCAAACACTCTCTTCCTGAAAACACAGCTAATCCTCTTTGTCTGGATATTTTATTAGCTGAAGTTTAAATCCTTGAACCCTCACTTTATCATGTGTTTCCCTTTACTGATGATGTCACCTACCCACCTCCATCTAATGAGTCACATACAGCAGCCAAACATAAGTGCCGGTAGGATATAGGGATATAGGGCTCTGCCAAGAACTTCAGCCTCCTAACACTTACCTTCTTACTTGATGAAATAGGAATATAACTTATATACTAGATGATATCCTCTGAAACATAAAGGTCATTGAGAGCCTATAATTACATCCTAATTATAGGAACTGAATGCAACAGGAGTTGTTAGTAAAGGGGGAAGGAGGATTGATGCTGGTTCTGCCGTGTAACCAACAAGTGGGACTTTTGAAAATTTTCTTCCTAAACATTTCCATATGTCATGTGGGCATAAGAATATTACTGTAAAGCATCAGCCCCCTCCCCCTCGATGCTCCCTTTTAAAAGTGAGAAGAAATGTACTGGGCATTGTGTAACTGGTGATGTCATCATGGAAAGCCAACACTTTTATGTTTGAGACCCTGAAAAAGAAGGTAGGGAAGAAAACGGAAAAAATGAAGAAGCGAATCAGACAGATGGAGAGACCAAAGGAGCTGGGCAATCCCCTGCAGGACAGATGACTAAGCTTTCCATTCCAAGTCAAACAGCTCCATTTTGGGACAGCAACAGGTTTTCATTTAACCTCCCTAATTTCTTGAACATGCTCTGGGCTCCCTACAAGAATGTGGCTACTGTCTGTGTTTGAGACTAGACAGGCAGCCTGCTTTTTCCACTTGGCTACTTTTGCACAGTGTGTCAAAAACCTTACGTGGCTTTGATAGAAGAACTTGCTCTTAGTCCCACTGGATATCTGGGAATAGGCACTTCGGTGTGAGCATAAGCATGCAGGGAGGTCTGGACCTCCTAATTAAATTGTCATGTTTGGGACCCACCCAATGAAAATGGACAAAATCTTCTCTTAGATTTGAAGAGTGGAATTTTCCAAAGAGTTTCAGCTCTGCTTATGAAGAAGCCGGTAAGACCAGCATTGGGCTGTGCTTGAAGGGCAGCATTAAAGTCCCAGTGTCCACAGAGAAGTGTTTCAGGGCAGGATCTCCCATGCAGGATGTGCTTGCTGGGCCTTTTTGGCTGGGCAGAGGCAAAGGGTTTTGCAGTTCCTTGTGGCTGTAAATCTTCACCGCACCAGCAGTTGTGGAAAGTGACTGTAAAAGAGAGGGAAAGGTGAGGGCAGTGCAATTCTCAGTATAGAAACGTTGAAGAAAATATTGAAATTTAAAATGAAGGAGGAGGGAACCTACAAGTTAATGTGACCCTTCCTGAACCCTCTGAACTCCTACCTCCTTCCTTGCAGGCTTCTCCTACACTTTCCTCCTTGCCAGCCATCCCGCTCCTGTCCTGGGAGTGACTGAAGCATGGCCTTATATTTGGTTCCAAATTTGAAAATGAAGGGGCTGGCTGACATCTTCATGATGTCAGCAAGACAAATATATGAGGGTGACTGCATTCAAAAGCCCGATGAGCTGATAGGGAGGAGTGGGGTGGAGTGAGGGGAAAGACCAATGTAGACCATCAGTAGTCTCTGGGAAAGGTCCCACTGGAAGTAGGAGTCAGCCACTGAGTCAAATGGGAGGATTTGCCCAGCTGTTTTGGACTGATTTTCCTTTGCCTTTTCACATTTTTTTTCAATATAATGATGGATTTCTTTCATTTATGAATACCTTTCTTTTCTTTTAATTTTTTTTTTTTTTTTTTTTTGAGTCAGCTGCTGGCAGCTCAGGGTTGCTGATTTTACTGTTGAGAAATAGGAGTCCAGAAGCCAGTTGGAAGGGTCGTTGTAGAGGAGAGAGACTTGCAGGTGGTGCAAACCCCCAGTGACGGTGTCGCAGAGCCTTTGCGGTTTGGTTTATGGCTGTTGTCGTCGACTGAGCTGTGCCGTGCCGTAAACCATATGAGCTGAAAGAAGTAACCCAAAGCTGCTTTGTAAATCAGAACCACCAAGTAAGAGCCAGGCAGGGAGCTGTGGCAGGGGATGAGGTAGAGGTGCAGCTGCATGGAGCCCTGAGCAGCTGAAGTGATGCTCTTCTGCTATAATCTTTAGCCATACTTTCAAAGCAGAGAGCAAGGGCAAAGGAAGGAATAAACATAAAATTACCTTTTCACCTGACAAGTAAGTAAACCAGGGAATTCATTGTCATAATTGATTCAGAAATGATTTTCACAGACTCATTGAAGATAAATCTGATCAGATTCATGGTAGCAAAAGTGATGCTCTAGGATGGCTCAGAAAGTTCTCACAAAGAGGAACCTGGAGAAGGTACCATATCTGACGTTGTTAGGTAGGTTACCAGGTAGGCGGTCCTTAGGTCTGACCCAATACAAATGCTCTTATGTTACCAAGTGCCCACCGTATCAGGAACGGAGGAGGTCAGTGCATCCAACATGATGTCATTAAAGTCAACCTGTGCACAGACACGGAGGAAGGAGTTACAGAAATTGAAGCTGGGAAAGACAAGAAAATTGCAGCCTGTTTCTCAGGAAAGATGGGCTCCTGTGCTCCACAGGGGCTGATGCATACTAGCCCCAACTCGGAGATCACTGTGATTTTCTCCACTGTCCCTGGGAGGTTTGAGATGAAGCCCATAGCAGATGGGAGAAAATGACTGCGAGATAACCTCAGCCGATGAGTGGTGGAAGGCACGGGTGTGTGCCACACGTCATGAGGATGTCTCGCAGATGTTTCTGCAGGCCCCTCTGTAGTCATTCTTTCCCTCAGTGACTTGACTCCCACACTTCAGTTTCTTGTAGATGTGTTCTCCTTATGACACTGGTGGCTACACCAGATTTGCCTGCAAACTCTGTGAACCCAGAAGCCCTCCTTAACAGCCCCATCGCACAGTCTTCCTGCATATGGTTGCTGATCTCCTTCATGAGAAAAGAAGATACTCTTGTCCTGTAGAAGACATTGTACTCCTTGTCCAAAGGAGCACACAGCAACTTCCGTGCTGGAGAAGACCTTGAGTACCTCCACTCTCATTAGGGCTGATAGCTGCCCTTGTCCCCATCCACCAGCAGTAAGGGAGGTCGTCAGTGGGGAGGAAAAGCCGTTTCCCGCACAAAGCGAGCATGAAGTGAATGACGGGAGAAGTGAGTGCTGCTGATGCTGTCACCACGGACCGTGGACCGCTCACATAAAAAGATGTAAAACTAGACAGTGGCTGAGCAGCTCGGCTTCACTGGAAGGGATGCAGGAGGAAAGCTCCCTTCCTCCTGTCATTTGGGACTGATGAGTGATGGCCAACGCGTGCGGCATCGCTGCAGAGGAAGGGGAGAGCAATGGCCAGGTGGGCTCGTGGGGAGCGCGCAGCCCAAATGCCCTCTCCTCCAGCGTCCCCTCCAGCTGCTCCCTCCTACACCCCGTGGCAGGGCCGGATCTGGCCGCAGGCCTCCCCATCTCTTTCTCACCGTGGCAGGG